>NC_140973.1:15031915-15114415 GCF_056783735.1 Eptatretus burgeri
TGCTTGTTGAGGTATGTTTGGTAATTGACGCGAAGGATATGTTTCACCAATGCGTCTTGGCAAGGAGGAATCCTTTGCTCACCCAGCGCTTTGGTGCAGAAAAGTCTATAGCGTGCTTCATTCACATCATACAGACTGCAGACGAATTTCTCAAACGTTTCGAACACCTCACAGGAAACCGTAACACTGTCACCAATTTGCGCGAATGTCTGTAGAAACTCACTGTTTTGCAGCATGAGCTTCACACCTTTTCGTTTGCCTTTGCCAACGAAAGCACTTGTCGTGTCGCATCCAGTGAACACTTGATACCCCAACACAGACCGGGCCTTGGTGGAACCCATAGCGTTTTCGATGGCGGTTAAATTGAGAAGCCTTGCTGTTGATCCCTTGCCCGTTTCAAATATGATGGTGCTTCGAGGAAAAAACGAGAGATTCGCCAACGTGATGAGTGCCACATCCGAATCGGGGTTGCGGATCACCACCGTTTTGTGGCTTGTGGCAGCGTGGTATGCGTGTAATACAACCCTCGTGTCCGCCTCGACGTGGTTACATGCCAGCTCGTCAACGAATCCACCACGATGTACACTCGTACAACTTGACTCAAATCCGATATACGCCTCTTTATACTCCTTGAGTAGTAGTGACTGACTCCACTGCTGAACCAAAAAATTGATCAGTTTGTTTTTACCTTCACTGGAGTTCATTATGTCTCCGTACGCGTTTTTTCTTATTCTGAGTTGAGGTTGAAATTCCACAATTCCGTTTCTTTGGCCGTCACCTCTACGCCTTTCATGTTCCAGTGTCTTGATTGACATCGCCGGATAGGTGTCGAAGAAGATATCGAGACGATCGTACCGCGTGGCTGGTACTGAGCGAGTTGTCCTCCTTAGCGCCATGTCAGCGAACTCACCCCACGTTTCGGGAAGATCAGACTTCGAAATACTGTGTAGAACGGCCATAGTGTCCAGTATCATAGCGGAACCGAGTCCAATCAGTGCGTCTTCCACGGGCCACTTCTCCTCAACGAAATTCAGTGTCTCTGACTTTTTGGTTTTAGCCAGCCCTCCATCACTTGTCGCCAAAGGGAAGGATATGCTCCCAAGTGGATGGGCCAGAAGTGTCGGGAAATCTAGTTCCAACTGTTTCGCCAGTAGAAGGTATCTCGTGAAGAATTGTCTGGCATTCATCTCTGCGCCTTTTTTGTCCGTCCTTTTCTGCCGTTTCTTGTTTGAGAAGGACGGGAGGTTGAGTCTGGGTATTTTCTCAAATATGCTTTGTTGTCTGTGAGCGTCGAGAGCAGTCTTTCCCTTTTCGTATGCGGACAACACGTCCTCATCTGCCTTGGACGATGCGGCGGAGCCGGAGCAAATGTTAATAAGTTGCGTCCCCACATGTGTGAAAGGATTCACAGCTATCTCGGAGATCGTTGAGCAGACTATCAACACATTCTTTGTCCCTCTTATGCCTGGTCTTGGAGAGGTCCTTTCGAGGTCTGTCTTCCTCATCACAACCAGCCAATTTCTCCGCCATCCGGGTCATCGCCGCACAATCGGGCCTCGATAGCAGCCATCTTCTTATAGCGTTGGGGTTCAGGGTTCGTCCAATCAAACCTCCAACCACATTTGTGTCCCGATTCATCGTCTGTTCCAGGGCTTGGTCTACAGCAACGGCTGAAAAGGCATACCGGTTCTGGCGATGCACGGTGAAGCCGCCGTTGCTCAGGCTCTCATGAGTGAATGGATGCGTCTTCGGCAATTCCCTCATCTCCCGCAAATAACTGGGGGCGAATCGCGCATAATTGGTACGGTCATATGCGCAAAACCAGGGACAAATTTCTTCAAGTGACTTCAGATGACCGTTCCAATCACTCTTGACGGGTAGCGCGAATGAACCGGAGTAGCAATTTCACCAGGTATATGTACGATGACCAAAACCAAAACATAGGCAACTCGCCACTCTCCGCTCAGCAGAACTGTTCGTAAAGCACCAACGTATCCACTATCTCCTGCGACGCAGACTGCTGGACGAACAGTGGTGAAGGAAAGAGCATCGTCAAATCTGCAAATAGCTTTGCTGCTCTCTCCCTGCGTTCATTATCAAGGCTTTCAAGGTACGCTTCAAACCATAGCCATCCCATCGCTTCCAGAACCACCTTGTTGGCCGCCAGTGCCCGGTTGTAGTGCTTTCCCGTCAGCACACCGTTCACTGACCCTTCGGCTACAACTGCAGACTCTGACAATATCTCTCGCAGTCTGGCGTCGCCAAATCGCGCTCCAATGATGCCTAGTACCACCATGCAGGTATGGAACTCCCCAAGCCTGGGCACCACCCTCTCATAAATGTCTTTCTCCTTATCGGCCTCTGCCCACCCGATTTCTTGTACCCTTTGATAGATGGCCATATCGTACACGCTAACGACGGTCGGTACTTCCAGTTCATCAGCTATCTTTATCGTCTGCCGCAATATTGTATAAATAGTTTCTGCTCTGGTTGGTGATTTCTGCAGATTTACATTCGAGTCCACCGATTTTAGTGTTGTGAACAAGGTGTCTATCAAGTCCACACTACTTTCCGGTTCATTGGGATCAGTTTCAGGTTCACTTCTGTCGGTGGCATCAGCTGCATCCTCCTTATTCGCGGGAAGAGGTGGATCTGTGCATCGTTTATTAACATACGGGAGAACATCTACCGAATGACCCCCGACGATGTATTTGCGCTTGCTAATGGCTGATCTGTCGGCTAAGGTTTCTCTGTCGGCTGAGGTTTCTCTCGGAGGCGCTTTGGATTGTATAATGATCATATTGGTATGATGTGTTGTGTCCGCACCGCTCGCTGTTTCTTCATTGAAGTCAATATTGTCAGCGGGGATGGACACATGAACACGTTTCACAAACCCTTCAGGCACGATACATCCTCGATTTACAAGGCGTTGCGCTAATGCGGTCTCTAAGCCTGAAATCGACAATCGCGACGCACAATGTCCTAATCGATTGAGCAGGTCAATCACGCGAGTCGATCCAGTGATACGTTTCAGTGCTACACCTAAACAATAATGTTTTGGTGTAGCAATCCGTCCTTTTGTACTCAGGTAAATTATATCCTGCGCAATAGACAGTACGCGAAGGTGTGTTTCCTGTGGCTCATCCACGAACGAATCGAGTGTGGGCTCCTCGGACGCACCAACCAGCCACGCAATGGTGTTATGCAGTGCTGTGGGCACCATGGACTGCACAGTCTCTAAAGTCATATCACTGGCCGTGAGAGGCCACAACTGCCCTAACAAGTGAGGCACACCTTTCATTTCCTATCGAAGGCTCATGCATACCAGATACATCTCGCGCAAGTCCATACCCAGCGTGACCGGCACTTTGATCGGTGAGCATGGGGAATCTCTTTCCGACTGAGAAGTTTCTGACAGCGTTACACGGCTCAACAGTGGCTGAATAAATGGCTTGGCAGTGGAATCACTTACATAGACAAGGTAGCTTTCAGCCATACGTGTGGGCTGCTTGAAGTGAACGTTTGGAAACTTGATCTCGATCGCTTCTTTGAGATGACTGGATCTGTAACGCAGATTGACAGAACATTAAGACGCATTAATGATGGATGGTCCTTTATTATCTATCTATAATTCCAGCAATGTGTGTGTGTGTCTGTCTGTCTGTCTGCGACCGCCGTTTCTCGACGACCGCCAGTCCGATCTGATTGAAACTTGCCAGGAATATTGCCGGGGCCCCGCAGATGTGCCTTTTCGAGGTTTGATGTCAATCGGACGAGCGGTTCCTAAGTTACGCCATTTTATTGCTTTTTTCAGTGTTGGAAAGGTGTATATATCGCAGCTGAAGTGTCGTTCCACCTTATCATGCCATTTTTTCCCAAAGATATATCTCAGAATAATGATAACTGCATATTAATAATAATAATAATAATAGCACAATAATTGGCAGTAATAAAAAGAATAACGTGATACAATGACCAATGTCTGTCAACCAATAACGACCTATATATTGTCTGTCAACCAATAACGTCTGCCAACCAATGACAAGACACGGTGCTATGACATCACGAAAGACGTCACAATTAATGGGTTTTTTTTGCACGATTGACGTCACAATTCTTCTTCTTCTTCATTTGGTATGATGTCACAATCGACGCTGGGGACCTGAGTACGTGCCTTTTCAAGGTTTGATATTAATCGGACAAGAGGTTCCCAAGTTACGGCCATTTATCTGTCAACCAATGACAAGACACGGTGCGATGACGTCACGAATGACGTCACAATTAATGTTTATTTATTTATATATATATTTTTGCACGATTGACGTCACAATTCTTCTTCTTCTTCATTTGGTATGATGTCACAATCGACGCTGGGGACCTGAGTAGGTGCCTTTAAAAGGTTTGATATCGTTCTTCATCCGTTTCAGCTGTTTCCCAAGTGTTTCCCAAGGTTTGAAAACTGTTTTTTCCCAAGGTTTGAATTAATTGTTCAAATTATTAATTAATCCCAAGGTTTGAATTTTCCCAAGGGAAACAGATGTTTCCCAAGGGTTTGAAAGCTGTTTTTTCCCAAGGGTTGAATTAATTGTTGTGCTTGGTAGACATTTGTGAATACATTTACAGAGAGAGGGGTGAGAGAAGAGGGGGGAGGGAGGAGGGGGGAGAAAGGAGGGGAGATAGGGGGAGAGAGGGGCAAGAGAGGGAGCGAGAGAGGGGAGAGAGAGAGAGAGAGAGAGAGAGGGGAGAGAGAGAAGGGGTGAGAGAGAGGGAGCTTCACAATTCAAGAGAGGGGAGAGAGGAGGGGGCGAGAGAGGGGACGGGAGAGAGGGGGCGAGAGTGGGGGCCAGAGAGAGGGGCGAGAGAGGAGGGGCGAGACTAGGGGGGAGAGAGGGGGGGCAAGAGGGGGGAGAGAGAGCAGGGCGAGAGATGGGAGGTGAGAGAGAGGGGCGTTAATTCTTCTTCTTCGTTTGATATGACGTCACAATTGACGCTGGGGAGCTGAGTATGTTTCCCAGGTGTTTCCCAAGTTATGGCCATTTATGATACGGTTGGTCCGATCTAATTGAAACAATGCCCCAATCCAGTCGTCGTTTACGAGAGCGAAGGAATGAAGCTGCACATACTGGCACGCACCTACTGGCACGCACCTACGGGCATGCACTAGTGTTCCAAATGAGCAGGGGAAGGAATGAGCAGTTACATATACGTACCTCTGGCTCTACGAGGCGAGGCCAGCTGCTTCGGCGTGAGGTTTGAATTTCTCCAACATCCAGGCTAGCGTCCGCGGTTTCTTTTCAGTGATGAAATTCGCCATTACCTCATCGGCGAAAGCACTGAATACTTTGTCGAATTTGTTCGGCTTGTCAGCACTGGAAGAAAATGTAAAAACAGACTGTTGCATTCAATGAAGGAAATGGCACATTCATGAATATTCAAAGATGCTTTATAAACTGTTGACATGTCACTGAATGACATCTATTCTGAAAATACTTGAACTGCACTTCAATTCAAATGAATGAGAAAGTGTAAGGAGCACGACCTGAAGAGGTATGAAGAATGGCTGACTTCAGATGCATTCATGCCGATGATAAACGTTCATTTACCTTGTGCCTTCACCACGTACCAGTTGATTTTGATACTCTGTGGTGAGTTCTGAATGGCACTTCTCATGACAGTGTGCTTCAATGGCCACTAAATCATATCCCCTGATTTGTAGCAGTATGTCTTCACGTTTCAGGGATTCTGCAGCTGCCCTTAGGAGCCCTGGAAAGAAAGTTTTGAGATTTTTTTCGAACTGAACGTAAAATCACAGCACGTTGACATCAACCGTAGTCTTTATATACTTGCACATCAATGAAAGTTTGGCTAGATTCCTCGAGGTATTTGCCTCCATCCTCAGTTTCAGCCATCATCATCCGACTGCGTTGCGACTTGCCACGAGACTTGTAAAAATCGTTGAGGTTTGTGGCAGATTAACCATCTATCTTTCGGCAAAACATGAGATATCACCCCCGTTCTCTTTGGTCGGTCTCTTGTCGGCTGGCTCACAGGAATGGGCACTTCTCTGGCAGAGGCATCATCAGCACTCCGACTACCATGATGGGCAATCTTCCTCTGGATATTTGTTGTGTTGCAAAACGCATTATAGCACAACAGGTGATACCCACCATCAGTGGGGAACTCTTCACATTCCCAATCTTCCAAACGTTGCCGTGCCTATTCGCTTTCTGGGCAATCCACGTCCACGTTACACCAGAGTTTCCCACTTTTCTTGATTTTTGACCAGATTTTGTGCCACAGTTTTTTCAGTTTCGCTGTGCGTGGGGCTGCCCTCACATGTACGATGCACTTAATTTTCCTTAGATGTCTTGTAAACGGCGAAAAATGTCGAAAAAAAAAGAAAAAGAAAATATTTTCGGCCGATCACCACATGTTATCCATGGGCGCGGCCATCTTGAACTGCCTCCTCACGCAAGCTTCTCCGACTGGAGAGCCATCACGTGACCCGTGTGGCGTCCTCTGATTGGTTCTCACGCCCAATGAGTTTGGCCACCGCCTGACACAGCTCGTGACGAAATCGCTGACTTTTCAACCCCTTTTTTCACCCCTTCGTGCGGGTTATGGGCTTGAAGAGTTATACCATTGTGAACAACTGGTAATAATACACTATACAGCCGACTTTCATCCAAAAGTAAATTTCTGTCACGAAATTTCACTTCTCAGTAGAACGTAACACGGCCTACTGGTCTAACAGCAGACGATGGAGGACCAATCTGACCGCCTAACACTCAGCCACAAGGTGAAAACCGCTAATTTGGTATTTTTAATACCCCAGATGTCAACCTCACCACCAAAACAACAATAATAATAATAACAAAAATAATAATAATAATAATAAAACGGAACTTTTCACACTCTTGCTGTTTGGACTCGTCGACCTTTAGCGATGTAATCGACAATACCTGTAAGGCGGTGTATAGGTGCAGTACCACTTATTAAGTCCGGTGTTTTATTTTAATCAATGTAACAATTTTATAGTTAATCATGAGGTTACGTGACGTATAGGAATTGTGAATCCTAAAAACCCCAGAGTCAACGATAAAATTGAAAAAAAAAAAAAATGAAAAAACACATCCACCTTCAGCGATGTAATCGACAATACCTGTAAGGCGGTGTATAGGTTCAGTACCATTTATTAAGTCCGGTGTTTTATTTTAATCAATGTAACAATTTTATAGTTAATCATAAGGTTGCGTGGCGTATAGGAATTGTGAATCCTAAAAACCCCGGAGTTAACAATAAAATTGAAAAAAAACCCAAAATGAAAAACACGTCAACCTTCAGCGATGTCATCGACAATACCTGAAAGGCGGTGTATATGTGCAGTACCATTTATTAAGGCTGGTGTTTTATTCTAATCAATGTAACAATTTTATAGTTAATCATGAGGTTGCGTGACGTATAGGAATTGTTAACTCTCAAAACCCCAGAGTCAACAATAAAATTGAAAAAAAAAATGAAGCTCACGGCAACCTTCGGCGATGCTATCGACAATACCTGTAAGGCGGTGTATAGGTGCAGTACCATTTATTAAGACTGGTGTTTTATTTTAATCAATGTAACAATTTTATAGTTAATCATGAGGTTGCGTGACGTATAAGAATTGTGAATCCTAAAAACCCCAGAGTCAACAATTAAATTGAAAAAAAAAAATGAAAAACACGTCAACCTTCAGCGATGTTATCGACAATACCTGTAAGGCGGTGTATAGGTTCAGTACCATTTATTAAGGCTGGTGTTTTATTCTAATCAATGTAACTGTGGTGAATTAACGTGAATCAAGGGACATGACGCGGGATCACATGTTGTGCGTCTCGCGTATAAGGGGAGGTCTCTGCGGCACGGGTGGATTGTCCCCGGGGCATTGCTATTGACATCGGCTGTCCACTTGATGCTCGTTAACTGAAGGTGCTCATTGACTGGTGAGAATGGAGATTATATCGAACTCCGTGCTTACGCGGATTTAGTCTGCAATGGTTAACTGCACATGTATACGTTTCTGCTTATGTACTCCTAGCTGAACCTGTATTTCCTGGTGTGTCCACAGAAGCGGCTCCAATCAAATGGAATAAAGCCTAAACTCTGAAGGTTCATCTCTCGCTCTCATTTCAGTAACAATGTTATAGTTAATCATGAGGTTGCGTGACGTATAGGAATTGATAATCCTAAAAATCCCAAAGTCAACAATAAAATTGAAAAAAAAAAAAATGAAGCTCACGTCAACCTTTTCCCGATTTGCGGTGTATAGGTTCAGTACAATTTATTAAGGCTGATGTTTTATTTTAATCAATGTAACAATTTTATAGTTAATCATGAGGTTGCGTGACGTATAGGAATTGTGAATCCTAAAAACCCCAGAGTCAACAATTAAATTGAAAAAAAAAAATGAAAAACACGTCAACCTTCAGCGATGTTATCGACAATACCTGTAAGGCGGTGTATAGGTTCAGTACCATTTATTAAGGCTGGTGTTTTATTCTAATCAATGTAACAATGTTATAGTTAATCATGAGGTTGCGTGACGTATAGGAATTGATAATCCTAAAAATCCCAAAGTCAACAATAAAATTGAAAAAAAAAAAATGAAGCTCACGTCAACCTTTTCCCGATTTGCGGTGTATAGGTTCAGTACAATTTATTAAGGCTGATGTTTTATTTTAATCAATGTAACAATTTTATAGTTAATCATGAGGTTGCGTGACGTATAGGTGAAATGAGAGCGAGAGATGAACCTTCAGAGTTTAGGCTTTATTCCATTTGATTGGAGCCGCTTCTGTGGACACACCAGGAAATACAGGTTCAGCTAGGAGTACATAAGCAGTAACGTATACATGTGCAGTTAACCATTGCAGACTAAATCCGCGTAAGCACGGAGTTCGATATAATCTCCATTCTCACCAGTCAATGAGCACCTTCAGTTAACGAGCATCAAGTGGACAGCCGATGTCAATAGCAATGCCCCGGGGACAATCCACCCGTGCCGCAGAGACCTCCCCTTATACGCGAGACGCACAACATGTGATCCCGCGTCATGTCCCTCGATTCACGTTAATTCACCACAATAGGAATTGTGAATCCTAAAAACCCCAGAGTCAACAATTAAATTGAAAAAAAAAAAATGAAAAACACGTCAACCTTCAGCGATGTAATCGACAATACCTGTAAGGCGGTGTATAGGTGCAGTCCCACATATTAAGGCTGGTGTTTTATTCTAATCAATGTAACAATGTCATAGTTAATCATGAGGTTGCGTGACGTATAGGAATTGATAATCCTAAAAATCCCAAAGTCAACAATAAAAATGAAAAAAAACAAACAAACCAAAATGACGATCACGTGATGCTTACTTCCTTTTTCAGGACGCGCGGCCATTGACGTGGTCGGTTGGATGTAGAATCTCGCTGCATCTGTTATGTGGAAGCAATTTTCACGCATGATTTTGTGTAACAAGTGATTTCTTGTTTTGGGGGAAATTTTATGTTTGGTTATTGTGCGTTAACCCGTCGGTTCGTGGCTGTTTGGCGAAGTTGTGATGGGTTCGGATTGCGGCCTACATTGTCGGAATCTGCCCGACTTGATGATCGTCATGTTTAGTAATTTGTGCTTTTTGTAAAACGTTAATTTATTATGTTTCACGATTCTGGAAGCTTTTTGATTCTGCAATTTCTATTTGCTCGAACAATTTGGTGTTTTGTTCAACGTACTGGAAGCTTATCCGGGAAATCTTTGGCTTTGTCTGTGTGTTTGTACAGCACTATGGGCAGGTTCCTGAAGCCTGGAAAGGTGGTGTTGGTGCTTGCTGGACGATATGCCGGTCGCAAGGCAGTCATTGTGAAGGTGAGTCGTGGATTTGGACGTCCGTCATCGATCACGTGAACTTTTCAACCGTCGTCGTTTTGAAGAGCACCCTTCCTTTACATTGTCTCAGTCTCCATGAAAGAGCATGTACATTCTGGATATAGATTAAGGTTTCAGTTGTAAGTGCTAAGAGAATGATGAACTAACGGACCAACTAGATTCACATTTGGGGGTAATGGCTGCGACAAAGGGTTTGGATTGACCCGTTCAAAGTAAATATCCATTTTGAGGGGTGCAGCAACGAACCCAATCACACCGAGCCCTGCCGTCAGGCACACCTTAGCCATCATGGTCGAGGACCGAAAAGAACCGCAGGTGAGTATTATGGATGAACATGTCTGCAGTTTGTAAACGTCAGTGCATTTTATGTATATCTATCTATAATTCCAGGTGTGTTTGTGTGACCGCTGTTTCTCGACAACCACTGGTCCGATCTAATTGAAACTTGCCAGGTATATTTCTGGGGCCCTGAGGATGTGCCTTTTCAAGGTTTGATATGAATTGGACAAGTGGTTCCCAAGTTATGGCCATTTATTTACCAACCAATGACAGGACACTTTGCTGTGTAGGTGTGGCCGATGGGGAATGGGCGCTTGGTTACCAATGGCAGGACACGTTGCTTGGCGTTTTGCACCCACAGTATCTATCTATCTATAATTCCAGCAATCTCTGTTTGCCTTTCAAAAGGTTTGAAATTAATCGGACAAGTTGTGGCCAAGTTAGAGCGCGTTCCCCATTACGGGTTTCAACGTACAGACTTCCAGATAGTGATGACTTGCTGTATTCTAATAATGTCTCGATTTCTTATGCGCATTTATAGATAAACACTTGTGCGCATCCAGTCGTCGTTTACGAGAGCGAAGGAACGGCCTGTATAGTTGTTTGAAACTTTATTTTTTTTTTTTGCACATACGGCCACACACGTACAGACACGCGAGAGCAAAGGCACTGCATGTGTGGTTGTTTCTGGCACGCGGTTTGAAAGTTTTTTTTTCTCTTCTCTGCATGTAAGGCCACGCACGTATGGACGCGTGAAAGCGAAGGCCTGTGTGGTTGTTTCTGGCACGCAGTTTGAAAGTTTTTTTTTTTTTTTTTTAGTTTTTTTTTTTTTTTTTTTTTTTGCTTGTATGGCCACGCACTAGTACTAAGAACTTTAACACGGGATGAGGTCGTTTGGCCTATCCTGCCTGTGTTGCTTCAACACCGGATTGATTACCTTCGCATTCTGCGAAAGGTTATGTTTTGGTCGGCGTGTATTTATTTATTTATTTATTTATTTATTTATTTATTTATTTGTAATCTTGTGATTCGTATAACTCAAAAAGTATTAAAACGGAATTGCATGAAATTTGGTGGGATGATTGGTTATTAGCCAGGAAGCATTCGATTAGATTTTGGGATCGTTCGGGTCAAAGGTCAAGGTCACGAAAAGGTCAAATCGTCTTTTTACGATAACACGGTCAATTTTTATTCAATTTGCATGCAACCAACGCCAAAATGTTCAAAATTCAACGCCTCATCTTGTGATATGCAACATGTCACAATGACGCCCATACTCTTGTTACCGGTTAGGGGTCAAAGGTCAGGGGGGTCACGACCTTGAAAAATATGCGGAATTTGTCATAACGCGGTCAATTCTTGTCCGCTTTACATGAACCCAGAACCAAAATGTTAAGAATTTAATGCCCAATCTTGACACAATGACGTCATAACACATGTCACCGGTTGGGGTAAAATGTCGGGGGTGGGGTCACGCCCTTGAAAAATATGCGGTTTTCGGCATAACTCAGTCAATTCTTATTCGATTTGCATGAAACCAGCATCAAACGAGATTACCTTCTCTTGTTGAAACGTTGTATTCACTGAGCTTGCGAGTGAAGACTCGCCAAAACAACGTGAGTTGATTGTTGTTTAGTCCGTAGCCCTCGAAAGTCGGGGGGGGGGGTCATGACATTATAGATATGTGGTTTGTGTCATAAGACCATTCATATGAAACCAGTTCCCCACACTCATACCAAGAACAAAAAAAAAGTAGTGGCGGCGAAGGTATGCGCTCTATGAGTGCCCGTTCTAGTTTATTATTAGTTTCTCGACTTCAGGGAGGGCAGGCAGAGGGACATCACCAGGGTGATCAATGAAGAAACACTAACAGCACTTTCACCTTTTCGTGAGACCCTCTCCTCGCCTTAATGGTCATATGGTGTGATTTCCTCTGTCACTGAAGGTGGAGGAAGACTGTTTTCACCCCTGTCTGCCTGTCTCTATGAGCACGGTATCTCAAAACGTTATTGATGAATTTGGATGAAACTTTGTGGACAGTTTTGGTGAAGATCTGAATTTTTTATTTATTTGAAGTGATTATTCGCAATTGATGGGGCTAAAAACAATACGTAGTACAATATCTCAAACAGGCGTGGACGTATTCAGACAAAGCTTTGTGGATGAGTTGGGTGTATGACCAGAACAGGCCGATTAGATTTTGGTTCACGTACGGATCCACATCTGGCCTATCGGTGGGATACACAACGTAAACCGTTCAACCTGGTGGAGGTACACGCTCTCCTGAGTGCCGTTCTAGTTTAGGGGAGTGATTTTTACCTTTTTTTTCTTTATCGTCATAATTATTTTTTTAATGAAATGGACTGAAGGTAAAGGTGTTATCGAAGAAAAGTAGCTCGTCTTTTCGGATCCAAAATCGATTGTGATGCGAAATCCAGAAATGATTAACCCATTCTGAAAGTTTGTGTTCATTCAATCCGATCGAATGTTGCATTTTTTATTTATTTATTAATATATGTATTAATCTGATGGTTAATTAGAAATTAATGATTTTTTTAATCTTGATTATTTTATTTGAGATCTGAGTTTGTCAGTGAGGGGGAGAGGTCGAGCTCCTCACTGAGCAAGCTTCTCTCCAGCTTAGAGTGGCTCTTCTTCCTCTCCAGCCGTCTCTGTTCCTAAAGCTTGCAATAGTATTTGGAGAACTGCTGAAGCTGTATTTCCATGCAGAGATACAGCGAGCTTGTTCTCAGACATTCTGCCCCTCTTGTTTAAATCCTTTTCCTTTTTTTTTTTATTTTTTTTGTAATCTTATGTAAATGGATGAAGAGAAAGTAAAATGATTTCATTTTAAGTTGCTTGTAATAAATCGTGTAGCCATACCTAAACTACCTACCAGTCCTGCTGATGTCTGTGTGACCTATCTCCAATGCTTCTACGTACCGATCCAATATCTGTTTATACTTGTCTTGTTTCTGCTCGCACTACCTTTCCAAGGAGACCGTCGATACATTTACTGCTCTCTGAACGAAAGACCCTGCCTTGTTACCAATCTCACTTCTTTATATATATTTTTTATTTTTAAACTGTCCATTCCTTTGGAAAAACAAATGTAATCCGTGACCATATTAAATGGTAAAACTCATAATCGGTAATCGATGTCGATAAAATAATGTGTGGGGTGAGTTGGGTTTAGAAACAGTCATCGTCTGTCCATTACATGATGGGAAGTTGGCTCGAATGGCATGGAGTGAAATACAGTGTACAGATGAAAAGGAATTTTAACTTTGTTTAATGAAAAGGGACTGTGTAGGTAAAGGTGTTATCTGCGAAACATCGTTCATCATCTTTTTGGCTCCAAAATACATTTTGATGCGAAATCTGGAAAAGTTACATCCATTCCAAAAGTTTGTGCTGTTTGTTTAACACTTTAACCAGATCGAATGTTGCATTTTTATTATTATTTTTTAAAAATTCAACATTAGACGTTTATTAGATATTAAATAAGTCGTGTTGCGATTTAATTTAAACTATTTTGTTTGAGATTTGAATTGCGAAGTGAGGGGTAGATATAGCTCCTCAATGAGCAAGCTTCTCCAGGTTTGAGCAGCTGCTCTTCCTCTCCAGCCATCTATTTCTCAGGTTTGCAATATTATGTGGAGAACTGCTGAAGCTGTATTTCCATGCAAAGATACAGTGAGCTTTGCCTCAGATGTTCTGCCTCTTATTTAAATGATTTATTTATTGCTGTGATTTCCCTCCCCCCCCACCCCTCCTGTGTAATTAGTCTTCCATTATTGGGATGTCTGGATAAAAGAGGTTCCACTGTGTTTGTATTTTTATGAGGGGGGTGTTGCTGAGAGGGGTGAGGTTAGCTTGGAGGCACGTATAATCATCACTGAGTTGTCTGGCCTCAGTTCAAATGTGCCATCCATTAGGACATGCCTGGTGTTGCCTTAATGGTTAGGGTGGTGGGCTTGGGATCCTAGGATCTTGAGTTCAAATCCCACTCTGCTGTTTAATTAATACCAGGTGGGGTTGACCTCTTCCGAGGTCGGCAAAATGAGTGGCAGCTTGCTGGTATCCTGTCGGAGTGGCGACCCGTCCAGGATTGTGCCCAATAACCAAGGAGACTGCTTAAGCAGCACCAACGCTCTGCACAGAGTATGGTCCCAATGGATGGATGGAGCTGGAGGACCGGTCTGCCAGTACTGGTCCTTGGACATTAAAGATCTCACGGTGTTTTTCACAAAGAGTAGGCTAGCAATTGCCGGCATCCTGAACAAATTTCATAATATCTAACACTGGTTGAGCAGTCGGGCCTGGTCAGCCCTTTCCAGGATGACTTTGGCCAAAAGTTTGCTCTGGACCTACCCTAATAGGAGGAGGGAATAATCGGGCCATTAAAGAAGTTGATTTTAATGAGACTACTTACTATACTTTGTGTTTACACATTTAATTTACGTACTGCTTGAATACCTCAACAGGCAAATTGAATTTTTAAACCCTTGACATTTCCAGTAGTAGTTTTGGTGCCTGTGTCCGGTACGTATCTAGCTCAAAGGCACCCAGGCATGGTAAGGGGCTTGCTTTGAATGGTTTGACACAACCTGGGTGGCGTTGTACC
Source organism: Eptatretus burgeri (assembly GCF_056783735.1). NCBI lineage: Eukaryota > Metazoa > Chordata > Myxini > Myxiniformes > Myxinidae > Eptatretus > Eptatretus burgeri. Next base: position 15,046,740 of record NC_140973.1, read on the forward strand.
AAAATAAAATAACTACAAACTCTTTTAGGATATTTAAGCAAAACTATTTATGGTGCGAATGTTCAGTTGCAATACAGGACTTTCAAAATGATGTATGAATGTGAGCGAGGCCTTTCACGCACCTGCTCTATGTGTGTTTTCAATGACTCATTTCTACTAATTGGGGACTTTAATCTGCCAGCATTAAATCTCATTCAAATCGTCTTTTTAATACAATTATCAGCATTTAACCGAAAAAGTGGCAAATGTTGCCTGCACACCTCCCAAATAAAGGGATGTGTCGAAAGAATGTGGTGTTGCACGTTGTCGGGCAGCTACTCTGCTATGATATTTAAAACCTGGTGTTGGCTTAGCGGTTAGGGTGGTTGGGATCCTTGGGTCCTGAGTTCAAGCCACGTTTACTGCTGAATTAACACCAGGGGGTTGACTCGGTCTGTCATCCTTCTGAGGCCGGTGAAATGAGTACCAGTGTGGAAACCAAAAGGCTGCACACGAAGGGAAGGGGTATTAACAGATTGATTAAAATCCGGTATTGGTGTGGCTTGGGCATGATGGGTCAAATGGCCTCCTCCTGCGCATTAATTTCTTGTAAATTCCTTGTATTGCTAATCATAAAGAGAATAACATGCTCCTCCCCTCCCCCTGCCGACCACTAGTATTTCTCTTGTGACCCCAGAAGCAAGCAAACAATCTACAGTGGGGAGAACAAGTATTTGATACACTGCCGATTTTGCAGGTTTTCCCACTTACAAAGCACGTAGAGGTCTGTAATTTTTATCATAGGTACACTTCAACTGTGAAAGACAGAATCTAAAACAAAAATCCTGAAAATCACATTGTATGATTTTTAAATAATTAATTTGCATTTTATTGCATGAAATAAGTATTTGATCACCCACCAACCAGTAAGAATTCTGGCTCTCACAGACCTGTTAGTTTTGTCTTTAAGAAGCCCTCCCATTCTCCACTCATTACCTGTATTAACTGCACCTGTTTGAACTCGTCTGCATAAATGACAGCTGTCCACACTCAATCAAACTCCAACCTCTCCACAATGGGCAAGACCAGAGAGCTGGCTGAGGACATCAGGGACAAATTTGTAGACTTGCACAAGGCTGGGATGGGCTCCAGGACAATAGGCAAGCAGCTTGGTGAGAAGGCAACAACTGTTGGCGCAATTATTAGAAAATGGAAGAAGTTCAACATAACAGTCAATCTCCCTCGGTCTGGGGCTCCATGCAAGATCTCACCTCGTGGAACCTCAATGATCATGAGAAAGGTGAGGGATCAGCCCAGAACTACACGGCAGGACCTGGTCAATGACCTGAAGAGGGCTGGAACCACAGTATCAAAGAAAACAATAAGTAACACACTACACCGTCATGGTTTAAAATCCTGCAGCGCACGCAAGGTCCCTCTGCTCAAGCTAGCGCATGTCCAGGCCTGTCTGAAGTTTGCCAATGACCATCTGGATGATCCAGAGGAGGAATGGGAGAAGGTCATGTGGTCTGATGAGACCAAAATAGAGATTTTTGGTTTAAACTCCACTCGCCGTGTTTGGAGGAAGAAGAAGGATGAGTACAACCCCAAGAACACCATTCCAACCGTGAAGCATGGAGGTGGAAACATAATTCTTTGGGGATGTTTTTCTGCAAAGGGGACAGGACGACTCCACCGTATGGAGGGGAAGATGGATGGGGCCATGTATCGCGAGATCTTGGCCAACAACCTCTTTCCCTCAACAAGAGCATTGAAGATGGGGCGTGGCTGGGTCTTCCAGCATGACAACGACCCAAAACACACAGCCAGGGCAACTAAGGAGTGGCTCAGTAAGAAGCATCTCAAGGTCCTGGAGTGGCCTCGCCAGTCTCCAGACCTGAACCCAAGAGAAAATATTTGGAGGGAGCTGAAACCTGAAGGATATGGAGGATTGGGCCAAAATCCCTGCTGCAGTCTGTGCAAACCTGGTTAAGAACTACAGGAAACGTCTGATCTCTGTAATTGCAAACAAAGGTTTCTGTACCAAATATTAAGTTCTGTTTTTCTGATGTATCCAATACTTATTTCATGAAATAAAATGCAAATTAATTATTTAAAAATCATACGATGATTTTTCAGGATTTTTTTTTAGATTCCGTCTTTCACAGTTGAAGTGTACCTATGATAAAAATTACAGACCTCTATGTCCCACTTTGTAAGTGGGAAAACCTGCAAAATCGGCAGTGTATCAAATACTTGTTCTCCCCACTGTATACGTGTGTGTGTGTGTGTGTGTGTGTGTGTGTGTGTGTGTGTGTGTGTGTGTGTGTGTGTGTGTGTGTGTGTGTGTGTGTGTGTGTGTGTGTGTGTGTGTGTGTGTGTGTGTATACGTATATGTGTGTCTGTTTTTCTGTGTATTTTATATTCACATGTATCTCTCATTGGTGTGATATTTGCAGAACCAAGATGAAGGTTCTTCTGAGCGTCCTTACGGACATGCACTCGTCGCCGGCATTGAACGCTATCCTCGCAAGGTGACCGTCCGTATGAGTAAGAAAAGGATAGCCAAGAGATCCAAAGTCAAGACGTTTGTGAAAGTGTACAATTTCAACCATCTGATGCCCACTCGGTAAGATGCACGTTCGGTTGAATCGGTAGTCGTTGTGTGCCTTTCCATATTCAAACTAAAAGGGCACTTGTGAAAGTACATATCTCTGCCATGGAATGCCTAATCCAGCAGAACATATCTGGCTCAATAAATTTTTGAAATATACTCATCGTTTTCGGCCTGGGCTCTCAATGGTGAAGAATCCCTTTCAAAATTAAAACAAATTCTCTTTCCAGATTCAGATCTTCACCAAAATCGAATCAATTCTTCCTTGTCACACACCCAACCTGTCCACCGAATCCATCCACAATTTTTTGAGATCTGATTCGGGCGAAACTTGGTGGATGAGTTGGTTGGTTGACAAGAACAGGCCGATTAGATTTTGGTTCGCGCACGGATCCACATCTGGCCTATCGGTGGGATACACAGCGTAAACCGTTCAACCTGGTGGAGGTACGCGCTCTCCCGAGTGCCGTTCTCGTTTCAGGGTGGGGGCAGTAATTTTAATTTTATTATTATGATTTTTTTTTTTTTGTAATGAATGGGAATGAAGGTAATGGTGTTATCAAATAAAAGTAGCTCGTCTTTTCGGATCCAAAATCAATTGTGATGCGAAATCCAGAAAAGTTTCATCCATTCTGAAAGTTTGTGTTGTTCATTCAATCAGATCGAATGTTTCATTTTTTTTTAAATTAAAAATCAGATGTTTATTTGACATTAATGATTTTTATTTTTATTATTTTATTTGAGATCTGTGTTTGTAAGTGAGGAGGAGAGATTGAGCTCCTCACTGAGCAAGCTTATCTCCAGCTTAGAGCGGCTCTTCTTCCTCTCCAGCCGTCTCTGTTCCTAAAGCTTGCAATAGTATTTGGAGAACTGCTGAAGCTGTATTTCCATGGAGATACAGCGAGCTTGTTCTCAGACATTCTGCCTCTATTGTTTAATTATTTTATCTTTTTAAAAAATTGTACATAAACTGATAAAGAGAAAGCAATTGATTACATCTTAAGTTGCTTATTATCATAAAAACCAGGTGCTTGATCTTAGGTTTTTGAAGGCTTTTTGGTTTAATATAGTTTATGGTTTGTTTGAATACATTTGGCGTGAATAAAGTGTATTTGTAGGTGCGGGTTTTTGCGGTGATTTCTCAACACCAAACATTTCCAAAGATTGTTAAAGCACGCACTTGTTCCTGGCATGTCAGGTCGATTTGGAAGGAGTTGCAGTCGACATTAAGCTTGCGTTGTTGTATGCAGCTACTCTGTGGATATTCCGTTGGACAAGGCAGTGGTGAACAAGGATGTGTTTCGTGATCCCACCCTGAAGCGCAAAGCAAGATGGGAAGCGAAGCTGAAGTTTGAGGAGAGGTTTGTGAGACTGGCTTGCCCGACAATGCATACATGAAGCAAAGCTGTAATTTGTACTTTTTAACTCGTGGACAATTGCACATTGAAAATACATTTTGTTTCTTGCAGGTACAAGACTGGAAAGAATAAGTGGTTCTTCCAGAAGTTGAAGTTCTGATGTTTTTTTTCTGGAAAAATAAATATGTTTCACTTCCTTACTTGTTCTGTGTATATTCTTCTTCACTTCTGCATTAAACTAGGGCACTCGGTAGAGCGCATACCTCCGCCACGCAGTGCCTGATCCATGAGAACATATTGGGCCCAATACATTTTTGAAATATCATGCTGCATATCATTTTTGGCCTTCTCTCTCAATGGTGAAGAATCACTTTCAAAATTTATCAGATTCGGATCTTCACTAAAATGGAATAAATTATTTCTCGTCACACACCCAACCTGTCCACAAAATTTCATTCATCCAAATCTGTACACAACTTTGAGATATCCTGCAGACAGACAGAAAGGGGTGAACCATAACCTCCTTCACCTTCAGTGGTGGAGGTAATAAAGGAACCATATTTATCTTTCCAGAGAGTATTGTATTTGGGTTTCTTTGTCTGTCTGTCTGTCTCTCTACACAAACGTCTTGATTACTTTGCATTGGAACGTGAGCACGTCCCTTGATTATATACTATTGTGACATGAGCAGGTTCATTAATGTCATAATTTAATCTTTCACATTTGCATCGTCGACACACCACCACTACCACCCAAGTACCACACAACACAAGTCCTGGCCAGGGTCTGCAATCTCTGCTCTTTCTCGTTGCTCCTGCATTGGGTAGTTGTGACGACAGTGTTACAGACCTGCCCATCTCTGTGCAGACTACATATTTTGTATGGAGAATAAAATCAAACTTTGCTAATGCATTAATATGTATATCATTTTGTTAAAATTATTGTAAAATTAACAAAACATTTTAAATATGTAATAGATTAATTGGGCTAATGCAGAGGTAGATCACTTACATCTGAGCTGTCTCGTCTTGGGTTTGATTCTCAGTGAATCTACAAACTGCCAGATTGGTGCTTCATAAGCAGGACCGAGCATCACACAGCTTGCCGTCCGTCAGATGGACGTTAAGCCAGGTGTCCCATTTGCTAACATCACCATCTCGGTCTTTCGTAAAGTGGAGATTTGAGTGGACGTACACCGATAAGGTGGACGGAGGAGGTTATGTTTTCACCCGTCTTTGTGTGCAGGATATCTCAAAGTTGTGGATGGATTCGGATGACACTGGGTGAACACTGTGTGTAATAAGAACAAATTAGATTTTGGTGAAGATCTGAATCGGGGTGGAGGTATGTGCTCCACCGAGTGCCCTTTCAGTGAAAAACTGCTTTTCGGTAGCCTTTCTCTCCACAGGTGTTAGCTATTCCTGTGGACCTCATTTGAGTGAAGCTCTGCTGTTTGTATTGGATGTGCAAGTTTAAAAGCTGCTGATTCCCTCAATCACTCCTTTATTGATTTGGGGAGTTTTGTACAGAATGTTTGCCATACCTTGCCGACTCTTCACAAGACGGGTTTGTTGATGTGCACCAACTGCTGTTAGTGGGGTGGACATCTGGCTTAATGTCCATATGAGGGAGAATTCACTCAATGATACACAACCTCGATCTGTAAAGCGCCCATCCAAGTTGAGAGTTGGATCGGACATTGAACCCAAGTACACCACCTCTCCATGGGCTGGTAGGATGGCCTAGAGGTATGTACACTCGCCTCTCAGCTGTTTAACGTGGACTCATTTGAATCCCGACCGAGTTTTATAAACACTGGTTTCTCACAGACAGGGAGAGGAATCCATGTGTGTGTGGTACCTCCAATGGACGTTAAACAGGGCATCCCTTCTCCCGGCATTAGTTGGTGGACATTGAAGATCCCACAGTGACCTTTGAAGATTAGGTGAGCTATCACCGGCACAATGAACAAATTACAAATTCCTGCCTTAATCTAAAGGGGGCACTACATTAGTGGCACAGCCGTGCCCTCAGCCAACAACTCCACCCTGCAGCGTTGTGCTGCATACGAAATAAAAAGACTACTTCTATACCATCCTGTTAGCCACTGATCGCTTCAATATGATATAGTCGTGGCCAAAAATATTGGCACCTTTGCACTTTTCAAATAACTCATAATTTTCTCGAAAAAATAAGTTGAAAGTGATAACGAGTATTTGGTCTCCACAATTCCTTATATCACTGTTGATACAGGGGGGTGCAGAGCTGACTGACATTTCAGACTACTCACCTGCCCGACGGGTTGGGTGGGAACTTTTTGGGTTGTGGGACTATTTTTCTAACACAATGCACTGCAACTGGTGGAGGCCACCTTCCTGATATCTACCATAAATAATAAAATTGCAAGCTTTGAACATAATAAACCTTGTGTGTTTCATTTATCGCATATCCAAATCTGTCAGTCAGCTCTGCATCACCCTGTAATGCAGAACCTTTTGTTTTTGATTCAGAACTTAATATATCCTTTTAAAATCAGAAAATAAGAAGAAATGGCATTGACAAAATTATTGACACCCTCGACTTAATATTTGGTATCACAGCCTTTGGACAAAATAACTGCAGTCGAGCACTTCCGATATCCATGAATGAGCTTCTTGCACCTCTCAACTGGCAGTTTGATCCACTCTTCCTGTGTAAACTGCTCCAGTTCTCCCAGATTTGAAGGGTGCCTTCTCCCAACTGCTGTTTTCAGATCTCCCCACAGGTGTTCAATGGGATTGAGATCGGCACTCATTGCTGGCCACTTCAGGATAGTTCAGCGTTTTGTGTTGAACCATTCCTGGGTGCTTTTTGAGGTGGGAGTCATTGTCCTGCTGCAAGACCCTTAACCTTCGATGGAGACTCAGCTTTCTGACATGAGGTTGAACGTTGCGCTGCAAAATACTTTGGTAATCTGATTTCATGATGCTGTGCGCACATTCAAGGTGCCCAGTGCTCCATTTCTCCCAGAAATGCACAGCAACCCCAAAACATCACTGAACCTCCTCCATGTTTGACTGTAGGGAAGGTGTTCTTTTCTTTGAAGGCATCATTTTGTTTTTTGTAAACAGAGATGATGTACTTTACCAAAAAGCTCTAATTTGGTGTCATGTCCACAGGACATTCTCACAGAATGATTTTGGCTTGTTCAGTTGTGTTTTGGCAAACTCCAGTCAGGCTTTCGTATATCTCTCTCAGCAGTGGGGTCCTTCTGGGTCTCCCACCATTGAACCCCCTTTCATCGAGTTGGGCGTTGGATGGTGCGAATTGAAACCGTCGTATCTTGTGTCTGAAGATCATCTTGAATCTGTTTGGCAGTTGATTGAGGTGCTTTCTCCACAATTCAAACAATCATTTGCTGCAATCTTCGATCAAGTTTTCTCTTGCAGCCACGTCGAGGGAGGTTAGCAACAGTGCCATGAGCCTTAAACTTCCTGATATGAAAACATTATGTATGGTGGACACAGGAACATCAAGGTCTCTGGAGATGGACTTGTGGACTTGAGGTTGTCCAGGCTTGGCTACAATCTTGTGTCTGATTCTCCGTGCTCATTGTGGTGCACACAGTGACACAAAACGGTAGAATGATTCCTTTTCTCTATCGAAACTGGTTAAATGAGGATTTTTATATTGCAGGCACCTGCAACTCACCACAAGTGAGTTCAATTCCAAAATAAAGGAGAATCACCTGCTTGAAATATAATTCTCACAACTTCTAAAAGGTGCCAATAATATTGTCCAGGCCACTTTAGGATTTCTGTGTGGAATAAGCAAAGTTTTTTTTTTTATCTTCAGCTTTTTTTGTTTTGTTTTGTTTTGTTTTGTTCTGTAAACCAAAGAAATACATCCATGGATACCAAAAGATTTTTTAATTACAACAATTTTCTGGAAGAAATGGTGCATTATTTGAAAAAAAGTACAAGGGTGCTAATATTTTTGGCCACGACTGTAGCGACATTCAGTATTTGAATGCAAGAAGGCATAAATGTAAAACTAGGACAATTGTGGACATCATCTTACACATGTATCAATGGGCTCCTGAAAGAACAGAACAATTTCAAGAATGAACCATATAATCTATGCATCGGTGTACATCGTTTCGTCATGGTATACAAACCAGGAATTTATGTTAAAATTGGATCTTGCAAGGCATATCGAAGGTTTCACTTTTACCAAAGTGCTTGAATATTTCTGAAAATGATAATCGATTTCGACTTTTTGCACAAAATGAATCCCACCATTCTGGAGTTGGCATTTGGACAGGTATAAGGGGGAGAGCACATCGCTGTACAGTTACGTTTACACACCCACTACAAGCAGCAATACCCAGCACATCATCTGATCGAAAGCGGTTGATAGGATGGCTAAGAAGTACGAGCACTCACCTTTAAGCTGTCTGGCCTGGGTTTGAGTCCCGACCCAGCTATAAACTCTTATCCTGGTGCTTCACAGGCAAGGTGATTTATCAATGTGTGTGCCTTCCCTCGGATGGACGTTAAACATGGGTCACCATCTGCCAGTATTCATTGGTGGACGTTAAAGATCCCACAGTGTCCTTCATGAAGAGTAGGTGAGCCATCACCGGCACTCTGAACAAATTCCTCCATTAACCAGCAGAGGGTATGGCATCAGTGGGATGACTGTGCCCTCGGCCAATGTCATCCAGCAGCCTCATGCTGCATACTAACGAAGAAGAATAATCTGATTCGAAAAGTAGGTGAGATAATATCCATGAGTACAAAATGGGACAGCCAGCTTAATTATTGATGTTAAGTTACTGCAAGTCAAGAGTGGCCAAGACGTTTTTGTTTAAATGTACTAAATTAACTCGTTAAAAACAATTATTTACATGATCAACCTTGGACCGTGGACATGCATAGTGCAGTTACAAAATATATAAACTATTTATAAGCTCCATTTCCAGGTCGGTCATCAGCCGATAGTTTGCGATTCTTGGATTTGGGTTACTGCATTTGGAATCACGCAGGTTGTGTGTTACCTAATCGTGCAGGTATTATATAATGTTAACGAGGCTTGTAATCATGTATCTAATACAACTGCACAGATTTTTTTTAATTTTTAAATATTTCAAACAGAACAAGCGAGTGGACACAGAGATATCGACTATTAATTCCGTTCTTTTCCTTCTTGCTCTTGGATCACAACATGTAGGTTGTAAATGTGAAAGATTTGAGAGGGAAAGGATGACGTTCAGCTCACAATGTCTCCAATTCAACATGTCAAGGCGCTGGTGTTCTGCAATGCTTGATCACCCTCACACAGGGTGTATATTTTGGGGTCAGCAAAGCTGCAGCCTGACAGGCCACTCACGGAGTTCCGTCTCGTACCGGCACAAGTCGTTGAAGACCCTGACACTCCTCCTTGGCTTGGACCGTATCTCGTATCCTCAAGGACATGCAAGCTCTCTCAATCCATGGTGTGACCTGACTTTCAGGATGTAGATCGTTTGTCCACATTGACCAAGCTAATCAAACAAATATGAGGCACTGGCAGGACAACTGTAGCTGCACATGCTCCACAGGTAAGGGAAGAATGAGAGCCATGGCTTCCTTCCCTCATCTGCTGCACCTGCATGTGTATTCTCCTACAATGCATCTGGCCATTTAAATTCAGATTTATTATTATTTTTAAACAATTCAAGTGGGGGTTTTTACTTGTAACTGGTCTTCCATATTTTCCTCCACTTTGGGCAGAGCAATGTACATGAATGGACAGAACTGCAAAAACCAAACAAACAATGGCAGTCACATCCCTCTCCACTGCACATGGAAGCTCAATGTTGAACCCTGAAAAGTCCACACCAGGAAATTAAATTTTTCATTTTCTACAACTGTATATTCTACATGTAAAGTTCAACAACAGTAAAGTACACTCCACACATTGCACCTCAATTTCAGGTCAGCGACAACCACACTCATCAACAACCATATCTTCATAATGTCTCAACACGACATTGTCGCCATTGTCGTAGTACAGCATGGAAATGGGTGACAGACGCACAGGCACACAGCAGGGTTGTGGAGTACCATCAGGATCGGCTCCACGCATGAGTGTCTGCAAAACCGCGTGGTTGCTGGAATTCAACCGCTGACTCAGTGGATAGGGACACTCACCCGCACAATAGTTAGCCATGTAACCCTGTGGCGCGATGATCCAGTCCTGCCACTCCACGTCGCGAAAGTCAATGTACAACCGGCGGCGTTTGCACACATTGCTTGGGGAGACCGCGTGTTGAAGACCGGATTCTTGAAAAGGTTCATTGGCTGGTGCTCCACGGCGGCTGCGATCGGAAGAACCTCGACAGTGACCGGCATCGAATGATGAAACGAGCAATGACACATTGAGGTCTGTCGCGATCGATCCACACATGGCGGATACATCAGTAGTTCCTTTGCGTGCCCTCATCTCTCGCTTTACAGACTCATTCAGACGAACCGCAAGGTACAGATCGAGGGACTGCTGCATAGTCTGCATGTGGTGCGCTACAGGTGTGCTGACATCAAGAGATACAGACCCTTGATAGAGTTGTGCCGACAGAGATGCCATTGGTCGATCACCGAGCCATGGCAAAACATGCTCGGGCTTATCGACTCCCATTGTGACGTCTGCCAATCCATTCTCCCACAGTGTCCCATGTTTGGGGACGTGGTGGAACTCCAGGGAATATCGGCGGTGCACAGCCTCAGGTGCATACGAGGAAAGAGGGACATTGAGGTGCAACGACGCGGAGCTGAGCACTTCACTCGAGGAAACACCATTCAGGTCAAACTGCAGTCGGCGAACAAGGCAAAGTTTTGGGGTCGTCCATCGGCCTGGATGCAAAGGTACACCTGCAGAAAGTTGTGTATCAAGTAAAGTACAGTACATATAATAATGATTACCTCATAATGTCAGTTAAAATAACTTTTACAAACTTGCATTTACTCACCCCGAGGTCATCTGTTACACGTGGAAAATGCAAGTTTATACATCTCTGAAACGAAAATGCTCTCAAAACGATGAATTGGAGGGGTTTTTTTAGTTGGGGATGGGGGTGGGGGGGGGTGGTAAGAGCAAGTACATTTAAGGAAAGTCGGGAGGAAGTTGAACCAAAAACAGTCAGCATTATGTGCGGGATGTATCATGCAGGTTGGGGTGTGGGTGGCCTCACCATCGGAACCCTCGGGGGGAGGTGGAAACCAAGGAGCTACAAGCTTCGTCTTTCGACGATTAGTTCCCCTGGCACGTTTGGTTTAGATTGGACAAGTAACGACCGAATGCATCGCCATCAGACAGGCAGACATCAAATTGTGTATTTTAGTACGAGATGCTAATCTCTATATATCAGGTATTTTGCAATGCAGATCATATTTTATTTGTTTTTAAATTTCATTCACCAGTAAACTTAATTGGACCCTCACGAATACAATCTAGACCTACAAATCATAAACCAAGCAAGGGTGTATTGTTGCGAATTTGGAAGCTTACTGCACACAACAGCCAGGTCCTATAGATCAGCTATATCGGTAAGTATGTGTTTCTAGTTAGGGTCCCGTCCTATGTTTAATGGGTGATTAATTGTACGTGCGCCGTGAGTTATTTTGATGTAGGATTTAAATTACCAACAACCACAACGACACCTGCCTTCGCTTCCTTCCACCATCATCCACCGGCACCATTGCACGCGTGCGTGTCAGCACGTACGTGGACGGAGTCCAGTGTGCTCGGCGGGGTTTCACTGGACGTTGGTGTGCTGGCTTAGCCCCAAATATGGGCACAAGCGATTCATTCTGGCTTGGCTCCAAATATGGGCATAGAGCGTTCTCTCTGCCCAATGAGGGAGTGCGAGCGGGGGATAAGAAGTGCGTGTGGGCCAAATGGCTGGTTGTTGTTGAGAGTTGTTTTCTGGTCTTGAGAGAGTTGAGAATTGTCTGCTGGTCTTCGGATGTCTGGTGGTCTTCTGAAGCCAGTCGTCGCTTTCCTGGCGTCCCACCAACAGAGCGTCTTCTCTTGTGGCCTGTGTGCCTGCGAGCCTGTCCCGCGAGGATCGCCTGCCTGGGCTTGGAGCGGCATTGTGTGGCGGGTTCGAGTCCTGCCACGCCGGATCGTCGAAGACTGCACGAAGCGGAGAGGTCCGAGAATAGGCTCTGACCTCCAGCTCGCCTTTCCTCGAGCTGGAGGCTCCGATAAAGACCTGACGGGTCTGTTTCTCTTTGGGTGTAAATGTGTGTGTGTTTGTGGCGCCACTCTATTAAGTGAAACTGCATAAGTGCTTGTACATAAATTGCTATTCCTTCAGTATTCGGTTAACTCTGCCTTCTTGCGTGCTCCCCTGCCCCATTATAAATAAATATCCCTTTTGTTAAATGTTCCAGCTCGTTTCTGTGTTTCTTTCATTGGCTTGGCACGGTGTGTGTTGAGAAATAGCGAGGCCATAAATTGTTCATTTGGTCCGACGGGCCTTGGTAATCTCCGCTCGGGTTACACACGGTTCGGGCTCGGTCACGGCTCGTTCCGGTCGAGGTCCGTCGAGGGTGTGAATTCCCCGGTAGCTTTGTCCGTGTGGGTAATTAGGTATATTGAAGTTTGGCAATTGACCCTACCCCACGCGGTCGAATTATTGGCGATTCATGGTCCAGTAAGGGACCCGTGCCTTTCGGACTTATCCAAAAGGCACGACCTCAATTCTGGTGTGTTCGGTGGAGCCGACTCGACTGCTCCCTCTCGCGGTCGTGCTCGCCACCGATACCCGGCCCCGTAACAGTATTACCTTCGCCGCCAAAGGTGTTCTGAGGTTGTTTTTCACCCCTGTCTGTCTGTCACTGTGAGCAGGATATCTCTTAAAAGTTATGGACGGATTCAGAGGAAATTTGGTGGAGTGGTTGGGTGTGTGACAAGGACGAAATGATTCGATTTTGGTGAAGATTCGGATCTGCATCAGAATATTTACAGTGATTTTTCATCATTGAGATGATCGAGCAAAAACAATACAAAGCACAATATCTGAAAAAGTTACGGGTGGATTCGGACAACATTTGGTGCATGAGTTGGTTAGGTGACGAGAACAATACAATAAGATTTTGGTTCAGGTCCGAATCCAGATCTGGTCTCTCAGTGGGATACAAAACGTAAACTGTTCAGCCTGGTGGAGGTGTGCACTCCACTGCGTACCGTTCTATTACCCTCACCGAAGGAGGCTGTGTTTGTCTTTGTTTGTCCACACAGAACTTTCATGTTTTTCTCCACAACCGCTTGTCAGATAGACGAAATTTTCACCATAGGTGCGACTACTCAGAAATGTTTTAATGATAATTATGACGTCATTGGTCACGTGATGTGGTATCGATGTTGGAAAAAAATCTTTGGACCAAATCTCTGAAACTGCACCAAGGAAAAAAATGAAACTTGGCACAGGGCAAGTACTCCTCATGGGGAATGTGATTTCTTTTTTAATGATGTCGTAGGTGCCTTCGTTATGACGTCATAATTGCATATGTAGAATGCTACCTCTGATCAGCATGAAAAATTTCAAGGGTCATCTAGGGATAAAATGGTCCACGGAAAAAAAAAATGACAGTCACATGACTTAGCATTGTTATTTATTTATTTATTATTACTAGTGTGTGCCCATACGTGCATGGCCGTACGTGCAAAAAAATGTATATATTAATCTTTCAAACCGCATGCCAGAAACAACAACCACACAGGCCGTTCCTTTGCTCGTACGTGCGTGGCCTACGTGCAAAAAAAAAAAAAAACTTTCAAACGACAGGTCGTTCCTTCGCTCTCGTAAACGACGACTGGATTGGGGCATTGTGTTGGGTGGTCGCGAGACTACCGTTATTCTCAGGTTTTCCATCTGTCTGTATGTTTGTATGTAATGGACAGCTCTGGAGGCCAGAGGAGTCAACCAATTTTGATGAAACTTGACAGGTAGGTTCATACCAGGATCTAGTTGTATGCTTTTGCGCACAGTTGCTATGGACGCCACCGTTGCCTAGCAACGGGACTTTGAAATTTTTGAAAAATCCTAAAAAATTTAATTTTTTCAAGAATCAAAAAATAAAAATAAAAAAATAAATAAAATCGGCTTCCATGCTTTTATGCGCACTATAATCAACCTCTGTCAAAAATTTTCAGCCTGATCTGTCAAAAACTGTACGACTAGTATACAATTATGTAGCGACCACCCATGTCGCCTACCAGCTTGTTTATCTATAAATGCGCAGAAAAAAAAAAATCGAGAAATTATTAGAATACAGCAAGTCATCACTATCCAGAAGTCCTACGTTGTAACCCGTAATGGGGAACGCGGCTGAGGATCTCTTCCCCAACGACCACGCCTACGCAGCAACGTGTTCTGTCATTGGTAACTAAATGGTGCCCTTTCCCCCCCATCGGCCACTCCGACGCAGCAACGTGTCCTGTCATTGGTTTGGTAAATAAATGGCCATAACTTGGGAACCACTTGTCTGATTAATATCAAACCTTTAAAAGGCACATCCACAGGGCCCCAGCAATATACCTGGCAAGTTTCAATTAGATTGGATCAGTGGTTGTCGAGAAACAACGGTGTGTCTCTCTGTCTCACACTCACACTCACACTCACACACACACACACACACACACACACACACACACACACACACACACACACACACACACACACACACACACACACACACACACACACACACACACACACACACACACACACACACACACACACACACACACACACTCACACTCACACTCACACACACACACACACACAGCTGGAATTATAGATAGATTAGTAGTTTTTTAACCTTCAAAAATCTTCTCTGAAGTGGCTGAACAGATCGGTGTGACATTTTCCACGTATGACCGCCTATCCATGAGGAACAAAAGGTTCACACATATGTCATGCCACATGGTTTGGCAGCCATATTGGATTTCCCCAAAAACCTATAAATATCTTCTCCAAAACAGCTGGACAGATTGAGGGGAAACTTCACACAAATGTTCCCCAAGGCAATGGTGTACAAGTTTGATTTGGAGATGGGTCACAAAGTTTGGCAGCCATCTTGGATTGAAGTAAATACGAAAGAATGTTCTCTGGAACTACTTAATCAATCGACTTGAAACTTCACAATTATGATCTCCTAGTGATAAGGAATACACGTTTTAAATTTCAACTTGATTGGATGCATGGTCTGGCAGCCAGAATTATTTATTTTTTTGATCTGGGTTCTTTTCAATTTATATTTAGATCCTCGTGGAGGATCTCTAAGTCTTACTCACGTTGTTGTTCTTAATCTTCTTCTTGTGGACTTTTTTGTTTCACAGCCTACAGTTTTCATCGAAACTTCCTGAAACTTGGCGTATACATGTAAAAATACCCTGCGCAGACAGTAACCATCTCCGATTTTGAAAATTCCTCCTAGAAAAAAAAGTTACGACGTCAAAATATCTCCGCTAACAGAAATCGCCTAAAAAATTATCTCCGAAACTAGGCAAGCTTTTTGAATTCTGTTTGCGGGAATCGAACAGGGCATTAGCAGAGATGAATTTCCGCACATATGATGCATCACTATGATGTCATATCAATGTTTATGACTTCATTCCTATTTTTTTGACATTTTTGTTTCACAACCCAGAGTTTTCATCGGATCTTCGTGAAACTTGCCATGTATATGCAGAAAGCCCACGCGCAGACAGTAACCATCTCCGATTTGGGAAATTCTTCCTAGAAAAAAAGTTGACGTCATAATATCGCCGCTAATGGAAATCACCTATACCATTATCTTCGAAACGAGGCAAGCTTTTTGAATTCTGTTTGAGGGAATTGAACAGGGCATTAGCAGAGATGAATTATCGCAAACCTGATAAATCAGAATGACGTCATATTCGTTTTTATGACGTCATCATTAAGAGGACGAGGATCTTAGCTCATTTGAGCTTGTTTATTTTGTTTTGATTTTTTTTTTCTTTGAATAAGGCTCACTTGGCTGTGCCTGGATGGGTTTTAGGGTAGAGGAGTAGCATCTGACGTGCGAATCCTGTCCAGGTTCCTCCTGATAACTTAATCTTTGATTTTTGCTTGTTTGGGTTCCTTCCGATTACTCCAATGCAGGACTCTTAATATTCAGTCTTCCATTTGATTTGAATTTATTTTAATCTAATTTTTAAGTTTAATTGAATAATAATTTTTTAAAAACGTCATGGGTCAGGGCCAGGTGTCCAATCAAAGTGGGAGGTCTTGGTACCCGGTCATCACTGCCAGCTGTTATAAAAGTGGCAGTTCCAGTTATGTCTTCTATTCATTACATAACACACCGGTACACAAAAGTCCTGGCAAGGGTCTGCAATCTATGATTGCTCCTTTTCTTGTTCTTCTCCGTTATTATTTAAAATGTAATTTAAACCAATTCAACAGGAGACAGGATAGGAGGTTCACGAGGACGAGCATGGAAATAATTAACAATAACAATGCTCCGCTTTTTGTCCGAGTGCCATAAACATGGAATGCCATTTCCTAGGGACACGATGAACCACATAACTCACCAATAGTCGTACTAGTAATTGTTATCAATTAACCACCTTTGTCGGCCACGTGCCGGAGGACGTGTCCCCGCTCGCACGAGGAGCCGGAACCTCTCACGCCGTCGTTGTCAGCAGCTCCTTGCCCGCGGAACCGTCGGAGCATGATGGGCGGCGCCGCACGGCGGAGGACGCTCGGCCGCGGTCTCCCCTCCAGGCCCAGAACCCGTAAAATCCGTTCCTCCAGCGCCTCCCGCTCGGCCCCTTGCTCCAACACCGCGGACTCCGAGAGGCGCGCCAAGGCGGTTAATATCATCAAGATCGCTGCAAGGAGTCGACCCCGGACCCCGAGGGTCAACCGAGGTGGCCCCACAGAGCGCGCATCGAACATGGTGTGAAAAGGGCGCGAGGAGTGGTAAGACCTTTAGTAAGACGTTCCCCACCTTTTCAAAATTTATCTGGAAAGGGTAATCGGGTTAGACCTCAATCTTCGGGTCACGTGGTTGGGGGGGGCGGGGGTCGTTAGTGTCCACAGCTGTTCCTGATTAATGCTCCGCGGGGACGACAGGCCATGTTTCCAAAGAAAACACCGGATCCTCGAACGGCTTTGAATTACCATTTATTTACGTGGATGTTGTCCTGAGATCGGTTATCTTCCTGGAGACCATTTACCCGTGAGCGATAAGCTCTCAGGTTATCAGGACGGTGTGTCACGTTTAATCCATCCATGTGTGCGTCAACCACGCACTCCACCACCACCACCACCTTTGGTACAGAAACGTTTTGAGGTCTCACAATTAATTTTTCATTTGGTTAAGATAGTGTCGTTAAGTTTAGGTGATCAATGTTTCGTTGATCTTCATCTTTCAATCTCCGGTGGTTCAGAAACATCAAATGCTCGCCTTGACCTGCCCGCTACTCTGAATCGACTTGATGATGATGATGATGATGTACCAGCACCAGGTAGGAGGTTCTCAGTTAACATTCCAAATCTATGTTCAGATGACGTCGTTTTAGCTCTGCCTTCGTGTGTGTGTGTGTGTGTGTGTGTGTGTGTGTGTGTGTGTGTGTGTGTGTGTGTGTGTGTGTGTGTGTGTGTGTGTGTGTGTGTGTGTGTGTGTGTGTGTGTGTTTTACACCGACTCGGTTCTGCTTGCTAGACAATTTTAACCTGCCGTTGCTGGCACGAAATCTCTGATTCAAATTGTCTTTAAAACATCATTTCCAGTGTTTAAACGAACTCACAGGATGGCCTAGAAGTACGCACACTCACCTCCAGAAGCTGTCTATCCTGGGTTCAAATCTCGACTCGGTTCTCAATTGTCATCCTGGTGTTTCACAGGCAGGGTGAGTTGTTGGGTAGTCGATGTAGTCGAGAAATAAAAAAAATTCCAAAAATGTTTTTTTTGAGATTAGTTCTACCCTTATTATCAGTATTTAAAATGGCGATTTATGTTAATACAATGGCGATTTCGATGAAACTTGGTTGGTAGGTTCATACCATGACCGAGTTCTGTACAAATGAGAACCGTTGCTATGGACCCCTCCGTTGCCTAGCAACGGCCGAAAAACCTCTAAATGTGGGGGTATTTTAACGAAAAAACAATCTGCAGCATTAACCCTTGAAGCTGGAATCATGAATTTTCTTGTGCTTAATCCTCAGGTCATTCCCCATCGAACGGGCCCATCGCGTCAGGTTCTATTGGGTAGGCGACTACCCATGTCCACCTACCGGCTTGTCCATATGTGTCATCGTCGTCCCTTGTTATTCAGAGGCAGCATTAGTCATTTGGAGCCCCTCCAAGCAAAACACAACATTGACCCAGTGGGGCGTCCCGCGAGTCCTGTCACACTGTCTGCACAAGAAAATACACAATTTGGGGTCTGTCTCTGTGACGTCGATGTATTCGGTTGTTCCCCATGCAATCTCAACCAATTAAACTTCCCAAGGGGACTACGGGTCACTTTGCAAAGGTTGTCACGACTTCATTTGCCCCCTTCACCAGGGGTTCCAACAGGTAGGACGATGCAAATGAATTATATCTTTGTAAATGTGTGCCCTGTAGCTCAGCTCCCGGTTGTGGTGGGAGAGGGTATTACGAGTGTCGTTTGTGAACCCTCCACTACATCACGAGTAAGAGGTCTCCGTGCATCGACACCTTCAATGAAGGACTGAAGGCGCTCATGCTCGGGTCCTGGAACTTGGGTCCTACGCTGTGAAACTGGCCTGAAAATGAATGGAATTAAACACAGTTTTCACTCAACTCAATAGCGAAGACATTTCTTCATCATATGTGCAAAACCATTTGCGATGACCGATGTTTACTATGCATTTTGCAACATTGCTTAAACTCTGCAATATCCGTGGGAATTTGGAGCCACTTGTTTTCCCACACTCGAAGTTTGCTCAGATTCATTATAATTTAAGGTGTCTGCACATTGGACAATACTCCACACTGATGCTGTACGAATGTGATGAGCCAATTTGTTCCCAATTGTAAATGGTTTAACACTTCAAAGGAGTTTTACAAGAAAAGAAAAAAAATAATTCATGCAACTAATGAAAATTGCAACAACATGAAATCAACTGGAAGGGTACTCGGTAGAGAGCACACCACCGCGCAATGCCTGATCCACGAGAAGATATTGGGCCCAACACATTTTTGAGATACCATGCTATATATATCATTTTTGAGCCTCATCTCAATGGTGAAGAATCATTAAAAAAATTAAATAATTCTCGAATGCAGATCCGGATTCAGATGTTCACCAAAATCTAATCAATTCGTTGTCACACACAGTTTCGTCTGAATCCGTCCACAACTTTTAGAGATATCCTGTACTTGTATACACAGACAAACAAACAAACAGACAGAGATGGGTGAAAACATAACCTCCTTCACGTTCGGTGGCGGAGGTGATGAGGCTCGGCCAATATGATGATTTGGGGAAATGATTATGGTCACTTGAAGTCATTGTTTTTCAGATGGAAGCTTCTCCTTGCTTCGAAGACAGCCAAGTCGTTGTTCCTGATCACTGGCATAGTTGATTTGAGCCTGGAGTAGCACGTTGGCAAGTGTACGACGAGCCTTCAAATTTTCAGCCAGAGGGGCATCCACAAGCGACAGATCTTCTGTGAAGTACGAGTACGAGCTACATTTACTCTTGGGTACGGAAAGGACTGCAAGGAAGTGGATAGCACTATGAACAAAGAACGCAGTGGCCAGTGTGGGTACGCTCAGTCCCTCTCTATCCGATTCCTGAATAAATTTGTCCGACACCGTGTCGTCCTCTGCCTCGTCTTCAGCGTGTCCGTTTTGGTGCTTGTATGCCAGAAATCCACCGATGTAAACAACTTGATGCTTCAAAGTGTCGTTGGAGTCGAGTCGGAGCAGCTTATCAGAAATTGGTACGTCTTCCAGGTGCTCCATGTGCCTCATGTCCACTGCTGCTGCTGTGCCGAGGGGACATCTCGGCTCTGCAATACCTTGGGGGAATGATATTGTATTTCAGTTGATGCAATCGATGTACCTTGCCTGCTGTGAGAACATCTCCAACATCAATGTCGAAATTTCCTCCACAATGCTTGCCCAAAAAACTTTTCCAGGCAGTCTTGTGAGAAGATTGCAGGAAGGATGTATCTGAGGATCAAAAATGAGATGTCACTTATATTGTTGTGGGCCAGGGGTCGGTGACAAGGAACGACGGCGAGGTGGAGCAGTAGGGTCGTCTCCACCGAGTACCCGGAATTGAAGGTCGTAACCCTTGGATAACTCCAAAGGTCACGGGTCCCTTAGCGGACGGTGGACGCCAATATTTCGACGGCGTGGGGTAGGGTTGATTGCCTAATTTCAATATACCTAAGTACCCACGTCGTCTAACTACTGGGGGAAAACCACACCCTCGACGGACCTCGGGCGGAACGGACCGTTTACCGAGTCCGATCCGGGTGTAAACCGAGCGGGGATTACCAAGATCCGTCAGTCCAAATGAACAATTACAGCAACAAGGCCTCCCTAATTCCCAATATGCACCGTGCTAAACCAATTAAAGAAACGACAGCAACGAGCTGATACATTTAACAAGAGGATTTATTTATGAACAATAATTGGGGAGGGGAGCACACAAAGAGCAGAGTTAAAACCGAATATGCAGTCAATGTACAAGGGCGCGATACTTAAGCAATGTGTACTTATCGGACTGGCACCACACGCACACACACACACACACACACACACACACACACACACACACACACACACACACACACACACACACACACACACACACACACACACGAAATGGGGCCGGTTGCCCTTTATTGTGCCCTACAGCTCGGGAGGGAAGACGAGCTAAGGGAAGAGCCTGGTCTTGTACCCGCCCGCCTCGTGCGGTAATGTCGATCTTGTCTGGTGTTGGGACTCGAACCCGCGCCGATATACCAGGCACCGCGGGACCAAGGATTCAGCCACGGACGCCAGCCAGCTCGAATAATGACGAGGCGAGGGATCACTGTGACGAGACCAGAGCCAGTGACAAGACGAGACCAGCCACGAGATGACCGTGCCATCCCATCTATTTCTTCTCCGATTGGGGGGGGAGGACGTGTCTCACGTCACCGCTCCCCTCATTCGCTGGGGGAAATCGGCCGTCTCCCCGTGATGTGCCGGGGCGTCTCGATCCCCCGCCCCCCGAAGAGACTGCTTCTTTGGAGCTCGCTCTGCGCCCATTGGCTGAAAGACGGCAAACGCGCTCGCACCCTTCCGATTGGCCGAAGCGTGGAGTCAGAATTTCGGTGACCGAGGGAACTCCGCCCACACGCGTGTTAGGCACGCCATCGTGCGGGGAATGGTCCATAGTGTTGTTGTTATTTTTGTGGATATAAATTCTTGAGTTAAGAAAATAACTTGCAGCGCACATGCGAAATTCACCCATTAGACAGAAGGACGGGACCCTAACTATAAACACATACTTATCGAAATAACTGAACTGCGGGGACTCTGGCTGTTTGTGTGCAAAAGGTTCCCAAATCCGTAACAATATGAGGTTTGGAGAAATGATCAAATACTGCTTGATGGACAAATGCATCATCATCTTGTTCAAGTTCATCGTTGACCAGCGAGCATGGAAACCCATTTCTGGAGACCTTAACGAGGCTTACCTAAAGTGGTGATCGGCAAGAAAATGAGTGTCGCTGCGACGTTGAACGTTGTCATTACGACAAAAACATCAGCGGTGAACTTAGTGAGCTTCTTTTTCCGCACCCTCTTCCAAGTCCACCGACGGGTGTCGATCACCTTGTGCGTGGCCAGGAGCTTCTTGAAACTGTTACAATTCAGTTTCCAGGGAGCGTGAGATTCATCATTGACATTGATTGCAGCGAACTGTTTTTCACATTGATCATCTTGAACCACTCAGTGACAAGTGTAAATTAATTTAATGGTTCGTCCATGTGTGTGTCGGGGCAGTCAACAATCATCTCCGTTGAAAACTGTCAGAGAAGAGAGCAAATACCTATTTTAAAAGTTTTTTTTGGGGTGTGGGGGGTCAAACCCCTCCCCCAGGCTTCCTTAATGAGCGCAGATTGTGATGCGGTCGATACACCTTCGTTAGGTATTAGATATGAAGCTTGTGGCCAAGTTTCATCAAAATCCTGTGATCACGACTGAAGTGCTTATGAACCGACTGATTCAGTGACTCACTCACTGCTCGATCTCACTCACTCACTGCTCACCTGACTAAAGTCCAGGTGAGCTAACAATGCCTGGCAGCAAAATCACAATATTCCACACTCAATGGTTTCTCACTGACAACAACCACTTATTGAAGATAACAAAGAAATGGTGGTTAACCGTTAACCGTCGACATGAGTACATGTTTTACAACATGTAAACCACACACCATACTCGATCGGTGGTTAGTCGTAATTCTCTTGTAACCGCGAGAGGGCGGTTTACTACTACTACTACCACTACAACCACTACTACGACTACTTCCACTACTACTACCACCATAACTACTACTACGACGACGACTACCACTACTACTACCACAACTCCAACTACTACTGCTACAACTACAACGACTACTTCCACTACTACTACTACCATAACTATCATCAATAGTACTGCTACCGCCACTACAACGACTACTACTACCATAAGTACCATCATTACTACTACTACCACGACTACAACAACGACTACTACTACCAATACTACTACTACAATTACAACTACTACTGCTACAACGCCTACTTCCACTACTACTACTACTACTACCATAACTACCATTACGACTATGACCATTAATACTACTACTACTACCATATCCACCACCATTACTACGACTACGACCATACCTCGATGTGACACAACCAAACACCAAACATGGGTGATGTTGCCAAGCACCAACCAATAAACCGAATTCGCGGCTCTTCCTCCTGCACCACGACGATCCTTTCATTTGGAACAGCCGGCTTTAATAACAACTGCCTGTGAACTCGACGAACCTTCAAATTGCTTCACGTCCATTAAAATCTGAGTGATTGTTGTTCAGATGTTAAATTTTAGAATGTTCTCGAACAGTTCATATTTTAAAGTGCTGTACTGTGCTGTGCAGTACTGTGCAGTACTGTGCTGTGCTGTGCTGTGCAGTGCGCACGTTTAGGTTGGCCTCAGCTCACGCGAGCACGGCACGGATCCAGGTTACCGGAAGCGGTGCCTTGAATACGACAACACGATTGACTCCAGGCGGCCAATCAGTGCAGGGAATCACTCGTGACGTCACGAACGATCCAATCGTATTGGCGTATTCATGTCACGTGCGCATTCAAACCGACGTTTTGAACGTCTCGTTACACGACGCTCATGTAAACGTGTTTACAATATGTGATCCGGGCGTTTTGATCAAATATAGTATTTTTTTTTTGGTTATGGTTCATTTGGTGAGTATTTTATTCATTATATTACTAGTATAACTAGGTTTGTATCGACATATTTCTCCAACACAACGCATTGATCGGTTTTTAAGCTGGTCTGGGCTGCTTGTGCAACACCCAATGGAATAATGGTCGAGTCTGACTTTATTTGTACGGAACAGATTGCTGAGTGAGCGGCTCAAGCTATACTCGCCGTCCATAGACATGTTAACCCATGTAACTCGTCCGTGCTTTGAGATCCACGAAATTGCATTAAACTGCGTATGTAATTTGTGTACAAATGTCAAATAATTGATTCGTTTCATGTGTGTGTTTCCAAGATGCCTTCTCGTTGTCGCGTACAATTAGTAACTGTAGTTGAGTTCTAATTATGATCATAACTGTAGGAATGTGTAAGTCACGTGGTCATAAAGGACGAAGACAATCGCCTTCCTGTTTCATTGTGATTGTTAACTGTTAACCTTTGTCTGTTTGTGTCCAGGATATCTCAAAAAGTTGTGGACGGATCCGGATGGAATTTTGTGGACCAGTTCGGTGTGTGACTACGACGAATTGATTCGACTTTGGTGAAGATCCGGCTCTGGAAGAATTTTTTAAGTGATTCTTCACAACTAAGAGATGTGGCCAAAAATATTATCCGGCACGAGCATGAGATTTCAAAAAGTCGGGGACGAAACTCTGTGGACGAATTGGTTCAGTGACCAGAACAAGCTGATTCGATTTTGGTTCAGGTCCGAATCCAGATCTGGCCCATCAGTGGGAAACAAAATGTAACCGAGTGCTGTTCTAGTTACAGATTGTGATGTCACAAATGTACTATACATCAGACTGGGTGACGTAATGATTGCAATGTCTGCTGTCAGTCTTGGAAGCTTGTGGTTCGAACTCCACCTGAGTCACCACCAAAGGCTTTAAACACTACGAGCTGTTTCTTTGCTCGACGTTCAGCATTTAAAAAGGATAGAGGACGGACAAGCAGCCATAGGTTGGCAACCATTGCGCATTGCTTGATGTTAGTAATGGCCTCCTGCGTTGACGTTCCTTGTAAGACAACTCGTGTTAAAGAAGGCATAATTAAGTTACTCATCGAAAATGTCATCCTTTTTGTTTTCCTACATTGAGCAAGGAGCCCCCACAGTCTGAAGGATACAAAAGTCACATTTCTAAGCCCCTGAACAAAAGGTTGCCCCCCAGCTTAGATTAGGTAAAGCAATTGTTTTACGTACGAGGACATACGGATTTGCCTTCACGTTGAATAGGAAAGTTTGAACAGTCACTGTTATAGAAACCGGAAAAGCCTGAATGAATGTCAAGAACAAAACCCAAGAACAAAACTAGAAAGGTACTCGGTAGAGCGCATACCTCCGCCACGTAATACCTGATCCACGAGAACGTGTCGGGCCCGGTACATTTTTGAAATATCATCCTATACAGGACTAGATCGTTTTTGGCACAAACTCTCAATGGTGAAGAATCAGTTTAGAAATTAAATAATTCACATCAGCAGATCCAGATTCGGATATTCACCGAAATTGAATCAATTCGTCCTTGTCACACACCCAACGTGTCCAACCGAGTTTCGTCCGAATCCGTCCACAACTTTTTGAGATATCGTGTTCTTTATTGTTTCTTGGTCCTATCTCTCAATGGTGACCTTTCCCTTTTCAAAAAGCAGATTTTTTTTTACTTTTTCAAAAACTCTTAGACCATTCTCTCTTTCCTTGTCTTTCTATCCATGTAGTTCTTTTATCTAAGGCTTGGCTTCGATGTGGACTATTCGGTCCGTGCCTGTAGCCTTCAACATTAAAAAAAGAAAAAAGAAGATCTACATGGCCAACAATGTGTCTGTTTTTTCCTCTTCTGTTTTACCTGAAGGAGCCACAGAGTGCTGCCATGAACGAGTTTGATTCATCAGATGAGGAGACGGAGGCTTATTTCGGAGATGAGGAGACGGAGATATATATATATATATATACACATACACATATATGTGGTAGTCTTTTTTTTTGTTCACCACTCCATCCCAATTCCATATGAAAGCGATGCATGACGTCATCGTTGGGCGCTGGAGGAAGGGAGTACTCAGTTTTTACTCCGTTTGTTTGTTTTCTTGTTTGTCCAGACAATATCTCAGCCATCCTTTGAGCTAGGAAGCTGAAATTTTGGGACAAAAGTGAAGATGTGTTTTGGCAAAAACGACATAAAAAATTTTTTTTGATGAATTTATTAATTGATTAATTACTTAATTATTATCGATTTATTAATTTCTTATTTATTTTCTTTCTCCTCCGGGCAACATCTCGGGCACCTTTGGAGCTCGGAAGCTGATATTGTTGTGGGGCCGAGTTTCGGTGGCGAGCACGACCACTAGATGGAGCAGTAGAGTCAGCTCCACTGAACACCCGGAATTTATAGGTCATCACCCCGGATAACTCTGGAGCCGACGGGTCCCTTATCGGACCAAAGATCGCCAATAGGTCGACCACATGGGATAGGGTCGATTGCCAATTTAAATTTACCGAAATACCCACGTCGTCCAAACTACCGGGGAAATTCACCTTCGGCAGGATCTGCGTGATCCGGGCCGTTACCGAGTCGTACCCCGAGCAGAGAGTACTAGAATCCTGCCGGGTCGATTGCACGATTACAGCAACAATGAAGCCTCCTAGTTCCCGTTCGCAGCGCAGCAAACCAATGATAGAAACACAGGAACGAGCTGGTACATTCAACAATAGGGGTATTTATTTTACAATAGGGGGAAGGGAGCACACAAAGAGCAGAGCTATCACGACTACAAGAAATGCAATGCACAATGAGCAAAAGAAAGCACTTGCACAATTCTACTTGAAGACTGGCCCACACACACACACACACACACACACACACACACACACACACACACACACACACACACACACACACACACACACACACACACACACACACACACACACACACACACACACACACGGACCCTGTCGGGTCTTTATTGAAGGGCTCCAGCTCGAGGACAGGTGAGCTGGAAACCAGAGCCTGTGCTTGGACCTGTCCACCTCGGCTCGGCGGGACTCGAACCCGCAACACGATGCTGCTCCAAGCACCAGGTACCACGCTCTCCAACCGGCCACGCACCAATCAACCAGGACCAAGGAGAAGATCAGAGGCGACGATGACCCAGGACCAGACGACCCAGCCGGCACCAAGATCCACGACCCCAAAGACGACGATGATTTTACGACGACAACCAGGACCTATGCTCCCAGCCTGGCGTTCCTTTATATTCCTTTTTCCTCCGGGGTGAGAAAATCTCCATCTGAGGCGCTCTCCACCCTCATTGGACGGGGTGTCGTGGGAAAGGTCGCTCTCTGTGGCCATCTCAACCCTCATTGGCTGGCGTGTCATGGGAAAGTCGCCTTCTGTGGCGTGATTGGACAAGGGGCACGCCCCTGCCTTCCTGGGCTGAGTCCCGGTCTGAGGCGATGGAAATCTCCACCCACGTACATGGCCGAACGCACATGGGCAATGGCGTCGGTGTGTGAAGTGAAATGAAGTGAAGTGAAGGAGGTTTGTTGTAAACTAATCTCCGCAGTGCACACATGTAATGTAATTCCCGTTAGACACAGGGAGGGGGCCCTAACTATAAACACACACTTACCTATATAACTGTTCTATAAGGACCTGAATGTTGAGTACTCATGGCTGCCAGATTCGTAACAATATTTGGACACGACGGTGAATCGATGAATTATTCATTTTTTTAGATGAATTACTTAATTTTCAACAAGTTACACATTCAGATGAAACAGTACAGCGCTTTTGGGATTCTATTAGCCAATTGATTAAGAAATTAATTATTTTACGATTATTTATTTATTTTAATTATGTGATGAATTATTGTGCACTGCTCCCTCCCAATTCCATCTCCGTGTTCTGCACGGCGGCATTGTTGGGTGCTGGAGGATTTGTTATTTATTTATTTGGCATGGGGGTCGGTGTACTTTGAAGGTACCTGTACTTGTTTTCATTCTGCTCATTCCTCATGTGTTACAAAATCAGATGAGATGCAGTGATTATGCTCTTCGATGCTGAAATGATCTGTATTTATAGATCCAAAGTTTTTGTTTGTATTTAGTTTTTCTCATTTTTATACGATATATATATATATATATATATATATATATATATATATATATATATATATATATATATATATATATATATATATATATATATATATATATATATATATATATATATATATATATATATCGGGGCGTATTATGTGATACCGGTCGTCCGTCCGTCCGTCCATTCCTGTCCGCACTCTAACTCCCAAAGTTTTCAACTTTCACGTTTCATATTTGGTACATAGGTACAGACTGTGGAGACGGTGTGTCGCGACATACGTTCGTCATCTAAAGTGGTTGCCATGGCAACCAGGATGCTGTTTTCCATCCGTTCCTGGCCACACTCTAACTCCCAAAGTTTTCAACTTTCACGTTTCATATTTGGGACATAGGTACAGACTGTTGAGACGGTGTGTCGCGACATACGTTCGTCATCTAAAGTGGTTGCCATGGCAACCAGGATGCTGTTTTCCATGTAGTAGCACGGTTCTGTATGTACCTTCTTGTTCGGGCGTATATTGTGCTCACTTGCACTCTTGTTGTCAATTGGTTTACCTTTTATCTGGTGACTGACTCAACTACATATCCAATCACAAAAGCTGATATTTGCATAGGATGTGTATTCGTCACAATCAGCTCCAAGCCGTCTAGCCTGGGTTTGAATCCCGACCCAGCCGTAAACTATACTGCCATCGGGCGGGCAAGGTGATTCATCAATGTGTGTGCCGTCCCTCGGATGGCCGTTAAACTCAGCGCCCCGTCTGCCGGCATCAGTTGGTGTACATTAAAGATCCCCATGGTCGGTGGTCTTCGCAAAGAGTAGGCGAGCTATCACCGGCACCCTGAACAAATTACAAATTCCTGCTTTAATCTACTGCTTGGGTAGGCAATGGCAAACCACCCAGCATCACCCTTGCCAAGAACCTGTCTCTGGGCAGAACACCAGAATACAAATAAGTATGTGTATGTGTACAGCAGCTGTACATTGTACCAACGATTCAGGTACACATACATGATACCTGCATAATCGTATTTCAAAACACACTAATGAATCATGAAACGGTTTGTTTTATTACACCCTTATCATGATTCCGCATCCCTCACCTCTATCCTCCCTCCTTTACAACTTTCTTACTCTACTTTTTCTCTCCTCTATACTTACTCATTTCCTTTTACTTTACTCAAACACACTTTTTCTGAATCTCTCTCTCTCCTCATCCTCACTTGAATACGTAATATGTAGATGTATGTCAGGGGAGGTTAGTTGGAAAAAGTAGGGGTGAGCTGGGGGAGTGGATGACATTATGGGGCTAAAAGAAGAAGGGGGGGAATGACGTCACATATTCTGCCTTTATCCGTATGTATTGATTAATAACAAATGTCCTTTAAGAACATGAGGCAATGCTGAAGAAAAACGAAATACACGCCACGGATTGTTATGTTTTCACCTCTGTCTGTTTATCTGTTTGTCTTTCTGTCCGTCTGTCTGTGAGCCGGATATCTTAAAAAGTTACCGACGGATTTGGGCGGAATAGGGTTGGTTGTGTGACGAGGCGAAATGATTCGATTTTGGTGAAGATCTGGATCCGGATCTGGATACGAGAATTATTTTATTTTTATAAAAGTGATTCTTCACCCTTGAGAGATAGAGCTAAAAACGACATATAAGCATGATATCTCAAAAATGTATTGGGGGTTTAAATTTAAATTTCAAATTGTGGATTTCATGCTGTGCTCACTTTTAAGAGACAAAGTTTGACAAGCGGGTCGGCGGCGATGGGTCGCCGAGCATGGAAACTATAAGATATATAGAGCAAAACGGATGTCATATAGTGGATAGGGAATCACCTTAAGATTATGCATATCAAATCTCATGCAGTTCCATCTACTGATAACTACTCGGTATCCATTTGAATGATAAGTACCGAAAATGCGGTTTGGAATCGGAAATCCCCAAAGTTCGAGGGGGTGCTGTGGGTGAACAAAGATCTAAATCGAAAATCCGGCTCGATCGTTTGTGCACAATGTATTCCAGGTGATTAGTGTGAATTTTCATGACCATCCGACCATAACCCGAGGAGGAGTAGCATTTGGCGCAAAGGGACCTCAAGCTCTCGCATGTTATCCATTTTTGCACTAATTGACCTTTGACCCCTGACCTAAGCGAAATCGGTCAATACGTCCTGAGGCAAAGTTGTAGTACGGATTGAGTACCATGAACCTGCAAAGTTTCATTCGTATTGATGCACTCACCCAGTCGCTAGGGGGCCTTCAATTTTCGCGCATACCCTAATTGTAGGGGGCGCTGCGGGTAAAGTATTCCATATATCACAAAAACCGGAATATATATGATAGAGCATCACCTGTAGATCATTCGTGCCAAATTTCATAACCCGACGTGGGATAATGGCTTTCGGAATTGATTTCGCGTGAATGGTACCGATTTTGAAGGTTTTTCGGTTGTTGCTAGGGAACCAAAGCGTCCCTACCAACCATAAGAATTTCCAAAGCACGAAGTCATAAGATGTACCTACCACCAGAGTTTGGTCAAAATCGGCCCACGTTTACTATCAATTATGCTGATAACAAACAAACATCCAAACAAAAGACAGAATTACTGACAATAAGGGTCACCTATTTCAGCGACCCAACAAGATGGTGCACATACCTTTGAGCTGTCTAACCTGGGTTCAGTTTTCAACCAGAGTATAACTTGTCAGATTTGTGCTTTGTAGGCACGGTGTTGCATGGCAAAGTGTGACATCCCTTAGATGGACGTTAAACTGGGTGTCCTACCTGCAAAAAGTAGGTGGTGGACGTTAAAGATCCCATTGTGTCATTTACAAATATAATAGGTCAGTTATCACCGGCACACTGAGCAAATGTAAAATACCTGCCCAAATCACCTTCAGTTTAAGCTATACCTGGATAGTCAGTGGATGAAAAACTTTCCCCAACTTGACCCGACAAGAAGGTGGGAATAATTGGAGCCATGAAATACATTGTCGTGGTCGATGCTTTCAAGAGATATAAAAATTATTTTTATTAGTAACCTGCCATCATTGTCTTGTTTTTAATCGAACAATCAAAAGGGAGGGAAGGTATTACAAATTATACTTGATGACAAAGGATGTTTGTAACCGAATCGTGTTTCGTTGACTTCCATACGTGGAATCTGTTGAGAAATTGGTGAGAATCTCATCAGATCACATGATTTGATGCATAGGAGAATTTTGCAAGAGAAATGTTTGTAGGTATTGATCGTGTGTCTCGTCCCTCCCCACAGGCTGAACCTGCAGACTATTGTTGGGTTTCCCCAAGTACTGGGCATTGGTTGTTTGCCTGGTAAGAGCGGGAAGCTTTGTGTCATCAATGTCAAGCTTATCGATGAGATAATGAGGACCCGTTGTCACCGTAACAATGTGACCAATCCCAGAAGATCGCTTTAATTCATGCACGTCATGGTGCATTTATTTATGTACGATGCACACATGTGGTGGTGCGTTAAGCAGCGCAGAGCTAAATTCCAGTCTAAATTGGGGATGAGAAATCTGCTTTGTGCTTACAAAAAGGAAACGCAACGTGACATCCCGAATAGGTTTACTGTATCTTGAACATAAGTTTAAATTCGAGCGAAGTCGATGTAATGGTGCGACGTCGCAAATCCCCACACTTCCTACCGAAAGCACAAAGTTAAAAGATGGTAAAACGTTCCACCAGGAATGACCCAATGTCAAATTTTGAGTTAAATTTACCCCCCCCCCCCGTTTTGACCCCGGTGACACTTAGTCTCCACCCCGTGGAGCACGAACCGGGGGTCAAATCCCCCCAAAATAGTTTCATATTTCATGCATCTCCAAATGTTTATTTCATGTACAAAGTTTCTTTAAAACAAAAAAAAAGAATAAACTATGTGCCCGTAATTGCATTTTTTTTGGTCTTTGACCTTTTGACCCTGCCCATGATACAGCTCTTGCACCTTCGTGCCATGTAGTGATCATCATCACCGTGTTTGGTGAATTTCTGCCCAACCGTTTCGGAGAGACCATGACGGACAGACAGACAGAGCCGATTACAATATCCCACTATTTCTTTCAAAAAGCGTGGGGATAAATATAAAGAGGATATACGTTGTGAGCAGTCAAATCAAGTTATGTTGAATATGTCTATTATCATCGACACCATTTCAGAAAACTTGAATCCGAAACTGATGGATTTTCTTATTCTCACATGTCTGCTTTTTTTGTGCACACATTAATTTTCTGAATCATCATGGTTTATAGGAATGAGAGATTTTATTATTTTTTTTTTCAAAACTTACAGGGATTGTATCGAAAAAAAAAAAAAAGAAACCGTTTTCACTGAGGCTAGTTTTGACGATGTTTGTGCCACAGGATGCCGTTTTAAAGATGTGTCACGCAACCTGAATGAAGATCTCGGTAAATTGCTTTGGTTCCTGGCTTGTAAAACGACGGCAACGTTGTCACTGTTAACCGTGACAGGTTGACTGCTTTTAATATATATATATATATATATATATATATATATATATATATATATATATATATATATATATATATATATATATTCGGAGCCTGGTGTTGGCGCAGTGGTTCGGGCAGCGGCTTGGGATTCAAAAGGTCCTGAGTTCAAGCCCCGTTGGGCCACTGAATTAATACACCAGGGGTTTGACTCAGCCTGTCATCCTTCCGAGGTCGGCAAAATGAGTACCAGTATACTGGGCCGGTGTATACCCCGGCTAAAATAGGTGTACCATATCCCTGTGTCGTAAGAGGCGACCAGGGTTGCGTCAGGAAGGGCATCCGGCGTAAAACATGTGCCAAATCACGATGCGGATCATACGGATGATCCGCTGTGGCGACCCCTAACAGGAGCAGCCGAAAGAAGAAGAAGAAGAAGATAGATATAGATATATAAATATATATATTCAAATTCTGTATGTGGTTGGAACTGATTTACGGTTTTCATCATCACGTGACCGTGCTGTGGGGCTACACAGTTAACCGGCAGATTTTTGTAACATTTTCACTTCTTCCAGTTCACGTGTTTTTGTTTTGTTTTCCTTTACGCGGTTCGATGATGGAGCGTCATGCACCAACTTGTCCTGAGATACTGTCTTGCACGTTTGTCAGGAAATGTTGCAGCAGTTTTAGTCCTGCTTTTCACCGATTGGATTCAAAATCATGTGGTTTTGGAAGCACCAGGCATTGAAATTTCAAATCCATAAATGTTCTCCTGTGACTTGAAAACATCTGTATCAAATTCAGGAGCAGACAGCTTAGTGCTTTGCATGATAGCCAATGATTTAATTGGCTGCCGAAATATTAGGAAGGGGCGATGGGTGAGGGAAATACATTGATTTTATATGTACATGTACGTATATGTATGTATCAGAGAGTAAGTTAGTCCGTCAGGATGGCCTTGAGGTACGCACACTCACCTCTAATCTGTCTAACCTGGGTTGGAATCCCAAACGAGCTATAAACTGTCATCCCATTGTTTCACAGGCAGGGTGATTCATCAATGCGTGTGCCGTCCCTTGGATGGATGTTAACCTGGGCGTCCCATCTGCCAGAATTAGTTGGTGGACTTTAAGGATCCTACGGTGTCGTTCACGAGGAGTATCGGTGAGCTATCACCTGCACCTTCAACAAATTACAAATTCCTGCTTTAACCTACGTGGGGCACTACATCAGCGGCACAGCCACACCCTCAGCCAATGATGATACCCCGCAGCATTGTGCTGCATACAAAAGAAGAGGAAAAGATTAAGTTGATACTTCATATTTCACTGGTTTATTTTCTCCATTATGTTATAATACCACATTGAGGTGAGCAGAAATCTTCGAGCCTGCCTTGTATGTGTTTTCGCATGACTCTTGTGTTGCAGACGCTGTGTGCTTGCAGGAAATGCAGGAAGTTTTTTGTCTTGTGCACAAGTGTCGAGTTGCGTCGTTACCGAGTCGACGGACTGTTGGATGGGTACAAGGCCAGGGGAGTTGTGACCCACCACCACCCAGTGCATGAGGGCATGGCGACGGACATCGCATCCTGCCTGGCTATGCTGGATGAGCTACGTGGATGCCTTGAGGATGGGAAGTGCATGGTCATCCAGTAAGTTCACTCCACTGCTATCTTCCTGTGATCAAATATTTTCCGGCACAATTGGAGACGATTTATTGCACCGTACGGTGCTGTGCATGTATTCACCGCACTGATGCTTCCCTGGTGTTTTAGGAAACGCAAGGCTTGATGAACTGTACTAAACTTGATGAAAACAACAGGAAAAAAAAAAGTTGTACATTTTTATTTATTCGTGTTCTCCATATTCTCATAATAAAGGTTTGTTGAAAAATTGATGACAAAGCTCAATGGTAAATAAATAAACACAGAAATCCAGCCTTCACGTGCTGCACAAGCGGACAGGATACACGCTAACAACCAACAAGAACCAAATTGTCCACAGCCTGGATAGACTATTAAAAAAAACCTTTTGAGAGAGTGTTCCACATTCATGGACGATAAGCTGATGAAGTGCATGCAAATGTACAATATTGTTGTGGTTTTGGAAAGCTATCGCACTCAACATTCAGGTCCTTTAGCTCAGTTATATCGGTAAGTACATGTTGCCAGTTAGGGTCCCGACCTTAGTCTAGTGGGTAATTTAATGTTCATGCGCTGCGATTTGTATTAGGAAAATCAACAACAACGATAACGACAACAACAACAACAACGACAACCCACGGCCACGTTTTACGGTGATCTTCAACCACGTCCGCGTGCAAGCATGACTTGCAAAACGGATCAAAACGGCGAGAGGGGCGGAGCCAGCCGGGGGTGAAGGGTCGAAGGTGAAAGAGCGAGCACCCTCCCCCCCCCCCCGAACCCGATAAAAAGCCGTGCTGGAACGTCAAGTGGAGTGTTGGAGTCCGGGGAGTCGAGTGGAGTTACAGAGAGCGCTTGCAGTTGAGGAGAGCGCTTGGAGAGAGCGCTTGAGAGTTGAGTTGAGTTGGAAGTTGGAGTTGGGCTGGGCCCTTGGAGAGATTCTGGAGTCTGGAGTTCATGGCTTGCGGTTGGCGGTGGGAGTGGAGAGATGTCCCGTTGGGAGCTGGAGAGTTCGGAGTTCGGGCAGTTGGTTCGCTGGGGGTTCCCGGCGCAACCAGGAGGCCTGAGGCGAGACCCATTCACTCCTCCAGCGCGTCGTCGGCTAGACCAGGCCGCAGTGGGGGCCGGACGACCAAGGGAGCCAGTCGGAGTTCGGGGGTCTGGGCAAAGACACTGAGGGTCGCCGAACCAAGACCCAGCGAGTCACCACAAGGGTGGCCAGGTAGCCCGCTCTGTCTCTCGGAGCCCCTTCGGTCATCCCGGCTCCGAGCAATTATAAAGGCTCACGAGCCCAGTTCTTTCTTTCTGGGGTTTTGCATGAAAGTCTGTGGCGCCTTGTCCATAAGTAACGAACTGATTAAGTGCATGATTGTGTACATAACAAACAGACATCGGCTGAAGGTTTTTGCTCGTGTCCTGTCCCATTTCCCCATTCATTGCATATGTGCGTTTGAAATAAATACCCTCATTGTTTGAATGTTCACCTGCTCGTTGTGTCACTTTCTGCCATTGGCTGCAATAATTGCGTTGGGGATATTGGCTGGCTGATTATAAGCCGATAAAATGTACATCTGGTCCGACGGGACTTGGCGATTATAAAACCGCTCGGCAATCGCATACGGAACGAGCTGCTTAAGCGGCTCGCTTTCGTGCAGGTCCCGTCGAGGTATAAACTCCCGGCATTTCTGTCCGCGCAAATAGTTAGGTACATCGACAATTCGGCGATCGACCCTGTAGCGCGTGGACAGAAGAGTTGGCTGGTTTATGGTGTGTTAAAAACACTCGTAGCTGGGTTTCTGTGTTGATCCGGAAGCTGCGACTAGATTGCCACGTTCGGTGGGCGCGCGCGGCCTCAACTGGGCTAAGGCAGTCGTCCGTACGCCGGACGGGCGGAAATCTACAACAATATAAATCACCAAATAATTAATCAATCTGATGTGGAAAGCCATGGATCTCTGGAATACTACACCAAGGCCAAAAAAAAAAAATGTTGCATTGGCGTAACGGGTCACTGAAAAATAGGGTAGGTCGGTCGGGATCTTTTTTTTTTTTTTTTTTTTCCTAATAAATCCCTCCCAAAATCTCCCCCGGCTCGAGTACCACCCTTTTTGTCGGCAGGTTCTGTCCGAAACACTTCCGGGTTTTTGCGATCGCGATCGCAATCAACAAGATACTTGAAAACGATAGCAAAACAACAAAAATAGCAATAAAATAGGGTCGGCAAAATTTTTCGATAGCAAAAAAACAAAAAAAAAACGTCGGGTCGGTGGAATTTTTAGGGTCGGGCGGGTTACGCCAATGCAACATTTTTTTTTTTTGGCCTAATCCTGCAGCACTCAGAAGGAAAGAACAAAATACCAGGAGTGAAGATTTAACGTGGCATTTTTCAAGGAAGCAGTTTGTGTAAAAGAAAACGTTTTTTTTCGATAAAATCCCTGCAAGTTTTGAAAAAAATAATAAACCAGGTATAAAAGTCTTTGACTATTAGAATGTGAGTATGTCTTTTAAGGATGTACTGTTAAGAATGTTAGTACGTCTATAAAAAAAACGTGTATTTAGAATGTGAGTGGATCTATGAAGTCGGTATGATTAAAAATACATATTGTTACGGCTGTGGAAATTCGCAAACCACCATCCAGGTCCCGTAGGTGAGGTATCTCTTAAGTACATGTGTAGTTAGCCCCAAACCCGTTGTTTAGAGGGAATTTATGTGATTCATTCGGGCTGTGACTCTTTGAGTCAGTCGTTTTTCTTTTTCTATCTTTTATTTCAAAGAAAAACCAACAAGGACGCTCGGTGGGCTTTTCCCACCTGTTTTTCGCGCCATTCTTCTCCGCGCTTGGTGTGAGGGAGAAGCGCGGTGGGGCAGCTGGCGCCCGATTGGTGGATGCGCGGTGTGACGCGGCCAGGGAGGAGAAACACCCCTCTTCGAGACCTTTGGCGAAGTGCCTCGAAGGGGGGTGGAGCAAAGAACGGGGCGGAGCAACAGGGCGGAGCTCCGGGATATAAAAAGTCGGACACGGGCGGAGCGTTTTGGGGTTGCTCTTGCTCTCTTCCTGTCTTCCGGCTCGCTCGTCCTCTTCTCTTCCTGGTGGCCGCTGGCCTGGTCTGCTGTGGTGCGGTTCCAAGACCCCGCTGGCAGGAAGGAGCGTCCGCCATTCCGCCATGTGTGCTCTCCGTGTGTCGTGTAAATAAAGTGCATTATGTTGAATTGTTCCCCGTTTCACTGCGTCCTTTCCTTTGTTTGAATCTCCAACTTGCTCCACGTAAAGGGTTTGTAGTGGGCTTAATACGCCCGATAATTAATCGGAACCGTTGAGGCCGACGATAACACCGCTCGGTTATCCCGATAGCACGGAACGGACCGCTTAAGTGGTTCGTGTCCAGAGTCAGCCTGCGGCGAGGTACGATCGCCCAGTCTACCATCCGCGTGGGTGATTGGGTAGGTCGAGTTTGGCGAACAACCCTATCCTACGCGGGTGGCCGATTTGCACGATTGTGGTGAGGTCGAAAGGCCCAGCCGTGACTGGCTCCGGGCGATAGTTCCCAGAGGGTCACGACAGAATTGTCCGTCCGGTGGGCGAGGCGGCCGCCATTCGAGTTGAGCGGCCGATCGCACGCCGGCGGGCGCGAATTCGCAACAACATCATATGTCAGTAAAATACATGTATCCATAACATACCCATGATTAGAACGTGAATGTACACAAAAAAACCCGAAAAGGTGTGTTTGTCCGCTGTACGAACATAAACGTACATCGTCAACTCATCTTCTACACACCAGCACACAAACACCACAAAATACACAACGTAAACACCACACAAAACACCATCCAAAACAAGTCCTGGCGAGGGTCTGCTATCTGATTACTCTTTCTGGTTGTCGTGGTGATGGAGGCCAGTATACGAGGTCCGTCTAAACTCTAAAAAGTTACGGGACTGACATCACAGAAATTTTATTCCAAAACACATATTGAAATCACAGCTTGTCCCCTTCAAAATAGTTTCCCTCCAGTCTCACACACTCGTCCATCTTCTTCTTACACGCTTCGATGCACTGCTTGGAAGGCTTCTTCTGGAACCTTCTGGAGCTCCGTCACGACCCTTTTGATGGCCTCCACATCAGGAAATGCGGTCCCCTTGATCACCCCCTTGAGCTTGGGGAATAGGAAAAAATCACAAGCGACCAAGTCTGGCGAATACGGGGGTTGCTCCAGTGTTGACACGTTTCTCTCCGCCAGAAACTGTCAGATGCTCAGGGCACTGTGAGCAGGGGCGTTGTCATGGTGGAGCACCCAGGCGTTGTTCTCCCACAGATCCCTCCTCTTGTCCCGGACTGATCTCATGAGTCGCCGGAGGATCTCCTTGTACACGTATTGATTCACTGTTTGACCCTGTGGTAGAAACTCGAAGTGGACGATTCCCTTGATGTGAAAAAACGTGATGAGCATCACCTTGACCTTCAACGTCGACATACTTGCTTTCTTTGATCTTGGTGATGCCAGACTTTTCCACTGACAATTCTGCGTTTGGTCTTGGGATCGTATTCGAATGTCCACGATTCATCGCCAGTAATGACTGTAATTCATCGCCAGTAATCGCCAGACCCGATCAGGTCTGGATCATCCTCGAGGTGCTCGATAATGTCTTGACAGACAGTGACTCTTTGCTGTTTCTGGTCCTCGGCCAACAGCTTGGGGACCATCTTTACGCACACCTTGCGCATTTCGAGATTTTCAGTGATGATGCTCCAGACAGTGTCCTTGTTGATGGAAAGTTCCTCAGCAATCATCCTCACCGTGAGTCGACGATCTGCGCGCACCATCTGTTTCACACGCTCGATGTTGTCTGCCGTTCTGCTTGTTGAAGGTCTTCCAGACCGTGGATCGTCTTCAACCTCCTTACGTCCCTCTTTGAACCTCTTGTGCTATTCAAATGCACGTCTATGTGACATCGTTTCTTCCCCGTAGACTTGCTGCAGCATTGCGAAGGATTCGGAAGGTGTTTTGCCAAACTTGGCAAGAAACTTCAGTTTGACTCTCTGCTCACGACTCATAGTGCGATGACTCAGACTCGACAACGTGTAAAGCACGACCTGTAAAAAAATCACACAATGAGCGCAGTCAACCATCACCAATCATACATATTGCTGGAATGTTGCGAAAGACTGTGACACAACCTGTTCATTCAAGTTGTGTAAGTGGAGCACACAGCAGGCTCAGTCCCGTTACTTTTTTGACGGACCTCGTATTGAGAGCGTCGGAATGTTCATGACAAGTCGTGAATGTTTCCGTGCTTACGAAACTATCCTGGACACGTTAGCATTCCATCGCAAGGTGCAGCAATTTCTCCTGAGTTGGAATGAGGATAACCTGACAAGGCAACAAGGCATTGTCCATTTCACACACCACGCTGCTCATTATCCATTATTACCTTACATTTGCTTATTACTGATGTTATTATACTGCCCTGGTATTTTAACAAAAGGACATTGAGAGGATGGATCAGATTTTGTGGACAACTCTGTTCTATCATTAATTCCAATATTATTTTGGCTTTTGGTCAAAATATGTGAGAGTTTAACAAATAAGTGTAGGAATATGATACAACATGTGAAATTTTGTCCTTCTCTAAATGTACGTACGTGCTACTTCTCCACGAATCGTTGTTGTTGATGCAATGTTTTGCAATATTGTAGTCACTTATTATTATTTTTTTTAATACAAAACAAAATAATCCTTTTCTCCTTCCCTGCCAACCTTTTTCAGCTGTTTTGAGGGCCTTGGTCGTTCCTGTCTGGGTAAGTACTCTGGTTCAATGAGGGGGGGGGGGGTCACGCAATCGCATGCTATCTGCATTCGCTTCATGAAAATCTAAAATGAGGAACGATTCGATAAGATGGGATTTTGTAAAAACGTATCCTCTGTTTATGGCTTCAGTTGTTTTTTTTATTTTTTTGTTTATGTGGTCGAATGGACCAGTACATAACAGAACGAAAAGGCCTTCAGAAAGAAGTGGGGTTGGGGGAGGGGGGGGAGACACCAACACCAACACCAGTGAAAAAGGAGAAAATGGAGGGAAACTTGGAGGGATAACAGACATTGGAAGAATGAGAGCAGAACTTGTTTTGTAGACTCTTATTAGGTCGTAAATGACAGGGTGGTCGTCATTGAGTTGCTGCCTTGCTTGATGTTCAGCATTTAAAAGGATAAGGACAGGGATAACCCCCATAGATTGATGTCCATGAGGAGGAGGAAACTCTTCCTTAGGAAATGCCCCGATGAGTGTGATGGGAAAGGTGTTTTTTTTTTTGTTTTTTTTTTTGTATACCTTGTCGAGGCTCGTGTGAGAGCGAACACACAATGCACAACAAGGGGGGTGGGAGTGGGAAGGACAAAACAGTGGGGAACAGAGATGTTAGGAGATCTGTGGAAGGGAGAGGGATGGGGTGGGAAACATGGGGAATAGAATATGGGCATTACAGGGACTTTCAGGAAGGAAAGCAGGGAATTTGAAGGAGGTGGGCTTGGGTGGATTATCTGGGGTAGAAAAGATCGAGGATTTGGATGGGGGATGATAAGAGGTGGTGGTGAACAGCTGTTTTGAATTGTTTTGTTGCGATTGTTTTGGCATTGCTGGGATCCAGAGTGCACAGGGAAGTGACTGGAGGTTCCCATGAAAGCCCCCAAGCCCAGTGGCTGTGTTTGTCTCATCTTACTGTCTTGTGGCGAGTCTCTTGTATTCCTCTGTATATTCATGTGTGTGGCAGCTTCTCTCTTATGAGCCTTAGGTCCTGCAAAAAGTAAAAAGGGGGTGAGGAAACGAGGGGTGAACAAAATGGATACGACCACAAACTCTCAATCACAGAAGTGCAAGGAAAAAGTGTAAACCCAGAAAGAGGTAGGCTTGAGGAGGGTTAATAGGGGTAGAAAATTTCATGGTTGTGGATGGGGGATGATCTGAAATGGTAGTGAACTTGTCTTGAAACTCTGGTGTGAAGAATGTGATTTAACAGATTGGGGAAGTTGGTTCCACAGGCGGGAGGGAGGAGGAGGAGGGAGGGAGGAATGAATGAATGAATGAGTGGAGTGAGCAGTGAGTGGATTTTGGGAGTTTCACTGGAAGGGGTTACAGACAGACTGCGTGTGCCTTGCAGAAACATGCAGGAGGGGGTGGGGCAGAGCACAGAAAAGGCAGAAGGTGCAGGATTAGAAAGGAGGTGGGAGAAGACAGAAAGTCGATTGATTCATCGTCATCGTCATCATCATCATCATCGTTTTATGACCATTTCCATGCTTGCCTGTGTAAGCCGTGGTTCACCGAATGGCTGCTTTCCAGGCTGCACGATCCCTTGCTCGCCCTCTTGTTAGGCCTTTAACTTTAAGATCGTCTCTCAGAAACACATCCCATGTTTTCCTTGGACGGCCCCCAGCTCTCCTTCCAATCACATTCATATTTATACACCTCTTCGCACAACTACCCGACCACATCCTTTCCACAGGACCAAACCATCTCAACCTATCCCGACGCATAACCTCACTCATGCTTTCTATCCCTAACCTATCTCTTAATTCCACATTCGATTTCCTATCCTTCAGGGTCACATCACACATCCTCCTCACCATTCTCATTTCATTTCGTTCACACCTCCGTTCGTCCTCCTTTTTGATCACCCATGTTTCACTGCCATACAACATCACGCTTCGAACGCAAGCTGCATAAAGTTTTCCCTTTAATTGCAGGCAGTTCCCTTTTGATATCAATCGGGGTAACAACTCCCTAAACTTCCTCCAGCCACTCCTAATTCTTGCATTCACTGCTGCTTCCACACCACCACCTGCACCAATCATATCACCAAGGTAACACAATTTATCTCCACATTCCAGTCTGCGATATAAAAGTGATGGGCCCAGACATTCCTTGATCACAGGGGATTCAAATGCTTTTGAAGGCCTTGGTTCCCACACCACCAGCCCATTGGGAAGAGCAGTGCCATACTCCATCAAGTTCTGGATGAAGGCTTTTGTCGATAAAAATTCAGATGATTCCTGGAAAGACTGCATGATGGAGGATGCCCAGTTGGTGACTGGCTTTGGAGGAAAACCTAGGTGTGAGGTTTGCCGAAGAAAGATCATGGCTGAAGATGAGGCCCAAAAAGTTGAGCGACAACTTCAAGATGATTGTTCAGGAAGTAGATCATGGAGTTCAGCAGAAATTCTTTTCAGAGAGACAGAATGAGTGGTCTGCAGAGACGGAAGCTGCTGCCTGCCTATCTGAGTGATGTGAGACATATGATGGATTTATCAGCAAAGAGATGAGGATTTTCCAGAATCAGAAAGATCGTCGATGGAGGTAAGGAATTGGACTCGGCCCAAGACGCTGCCTTGGGGCACTCAAGCCTTGTCGGGGAGAGGAAATGAGGATCCCGTTGATAGCCATGTGTTGGGTACAAGAATGGAGTAAGTTGGAAATCCACGTGTGGAGTA
Organism: Eptatretus burgeri; assembly: GCF_056783735.1. Classification (NCBI taxonomy): domain Eukaryota; kingdom Metazoa; phylum Chordata; class Myxini; order Myxiniformes; family Myxinidae; genus Eptatretus; species Eptatretus burgeri. The sequence continues at coordinate 15,088,929 of NC_140973.1, forward strand.
GGAATTGGATGGCATAGGCATACAGTGCAGTGTAGTTTGGAAGAGCAAGGTGAGATGCCAGACAGTGTTGAATGCTTGAGATATGTCCAGAGTGACAACCCTGATGCCATGTGTGAGATTGAGGGACTCCATCCATTATTGGGAGAGCAGAAGCAGCATATCAATGGTAGAGTGACTGGATATGAATACAAACTGATGGTCTGAGGTCAGGCCATTGGAGAAAAGGAAGGATGTGATTTCAACTGGGATGTGTATATATATATATATATATATATATATATATATATATATATATATATATATATATATATATATATATATATATATCGAACATGTGGAGTGTGATGAGCACTCCCCCGATATCCATTGGACATAGTCCTACACCAAAGCATCACCTCCAGCCCAGAGGCTTCTTCCCGGCAAGTTTGTTGAACAGACAAAGATTATATGGTCAATATCAGTTGCACATCAAGCGGAGCCGCCTATCTGGATTTCGGGCTCATCAGGATGGCATACCGATAAATATCTCACCAATGATGACCACATTCGTAAATGTAAGAGGGGATCTATTTTTTTTTTTCACTCTTTTATGGAATGCGGTGATGTTAGGATTTCAGAGCAGAGAGAAGGTGACCGAGGGCAAATGATAGGGTGAAAAGGGCAGAGAGAGGCTGTGCAAGAGCAGCAGAGTCTGTCTTTAAAACGTGTGTACTGATGCTGTCCGGGCCGGTTTCAGAGTCTAGGGTTGCCAGAAACTTCTCCACCTCCTCAGTTGAAAAAGACACCGAGTCCAGGAGCAGTTGCGTGCGACTCGGTAGGATGGGCACAGGGAGCGAGGGGTTGTACACACAATATTTGGAATCAAACACGGAATTAAGGTGTTCGGCCTTCTCGTGAGTGGAGTCATTTCAAGTAAGGGAAGTGATTGAGGGGGAGCATACATGCACCAGAAACAGACTTGACAAGGTAGCACCAGGTTTTTGTGGAAGGAGACGGGTTTGAAAGTTGAAGCCTTGAAGTTAATCGGATGTTGTTGTTTTTTTGGCTCTCCTGAGAGTGGACACGCACTTGCTGCAGGCTTTTTTTGGAATTATCTGAAATTGTCTTTCGAGAAACCAATGCATTTAAACAAACAACCATTATTCCAATTTACTGGGTGAACTGTTTAGTTCTTATTTTCATTTTTCATCCTCTGACCCCCAACCCACCGCTTGCCTGCTGTTGTCTCTGTCAGACACATTGACGGCTGACCAGGCCATCGAGGCGCTGTGTTCAGTCCGTGGCTCCCGGGCAATCCAGACAATTAAGGTAATTGGTCTTCCCTTCACCTCTAAACACATGCATTCCAAAACGTGCAACCACAATTCTTGAGTTGGTATTAAGTTAAATGACCACGATTTTTCAATCACATGCAATAATTCACGATCAATCTTGATGAATTATAATTATTATCATTATAGCTATTTAAAGTGTTTTTACAGTAACTGTTTCTCAAACTGCACTTTTATAAACCTATAGATCACTTTGTATCATATTGTTTATTTGGAATAGCAATGCTATTCAACTTTGACAAGAAAGGTGTTTACCGAGGCCAAGTTCCAGTCGGTTAGGCAGGCAAAGGAAGATCTACACCACTTGATGAAATGTGTTTTGGGACGCTGCATGAGAAACATTGACGACTTGTATTGACTCAGCTTCGTGCTGTGCAATTTAATCACTTTAAATTTATATTCCACAGATAAACGAGTTTATTTTGTTGAAAAACTAGTTTTGTTTGTGCATACCCACCCAAGGAGGGAGGATTCGTTGTGTATGGGTGGAATGTACATTGCAAGGCATTAGAAATCGATTCTGAATATTAAAAAAATAATAATGGACAATCATTCATTCCTCTTCCCCCCCTCCCCCCCACCTGTGGAATCATCTTCCTCTGTATATTTAATCACATTCTTTCCTCCAGAACTTTAAGATGGTTGTTCATAATCGTTTCAGGTCATCTCCAATCCAAAACCATGATCTTTTCTCTCCCCATTAACCCTCCGCAAGCTCACCTCTTTCCGGGTTTCAGGTTTTCCTTCCATTTCGGTGATTGAGGGTTTGTGGCTGTATCCGTCTTGTTCACCCCCTGTGTCCTCCCCTTGCCCTCATTCTTCCCCTCCCCCCCCAATCCCTTTTTCTTCAAGTCTTTCTATTTTGTCCCTCAACCCTCATATTGGTGTGTTCCTGGACTCTCTCTTTCTACTGTTATTTTCAGTCTGTTACATTCTGATTTGTGCTCTGTGTCTCGCTCCTCCACAAACCTCGACACTATACCTGTACCATATATACTGTTACGGCCACGGGTACCGAGACACCAGTTTGTCACTCAGGGTGATTAATCCCCGGTTGTCCACGGTAGAGCCGGACCTGGGGCCACCGCTCACAATTAACGTTGTGGTACGGTGGGTTGTTTTAAAACCACGAACGCCACCCAGTCAACCACGAGTTCCAGGGTCCACCGTCTAATTATTCCGTCTAACTGGAGGTCAAGTGGTTACCTGAGTGGGGAGCACGCCCTCGGAAAAGCACCAATATTATCTCGATTAGATCTTAATTTGGGCGGCCGAGCGTTTCAACCGCTGGTGCGTGCCGACGATTTTTGGTCAAATCTGTGTTAATTACCTCCCAGTCTATCTAGGTTTGGACAATGCGAGACCAATGGAAGGAAAGGACAAACGCGCACAGGTTGGAAGTCAGTAAATAATTTAATAATAATAAAATAAATAAATAAAAAGAACGTTTTATTTCCTCAGGTAAATAAATGAAAAAAATCCAAAGCAAAATCAATCAAAATGAATAATTAATCAGGCAAAATCAATCAAAATGACAGGAAAGAGACAGAGAGGAGATGCTTATCGGGGGCTGAGTTACAACTAAACACAGACAAATGTACCCAGCAGATCATTCGGGGGGGGGGGGGTACGATTCGTCTCGCTCACCAGACAGAAATCGTCCGTCAAGTGAAAACGTCCTGAAACGTGTGTGTGTGTGTGTGTGTGTGTGTGTGTGTGTGTGTGTGTGTGTGTGTGTGTGTGTGTGTGTGTGTGTGTGTGTGTGTGTGTGTGTGTGTGTGCGCGCGCATGTCTTGTCCGTTGCCAGCACCCCGCCTTGCCGTGCACCTACTCGCCAACGGCCTTGAACGCCAGTTGACGTCTGGGGGGTGGGGGGGAGAGGGCACCGAGATCGTCTGTCAGGGGTTTAGATCCTGGTGCTGCGACACGGGCAGCTCCTCGCACTTCACGAAACTGGTGACATCCAGTGACCCACACGGTCCGTTGGTGACTGACCCGTTCCTCACTCGTTGTGACCGACCCGTGCCTCACTCGTTTGTGACCGACCCGTGCCTCACTCGTTGGTGAACGACCCATGCCTCACTCGTTGGTGACCGACCCGTGCCTCACTCGTTGGTGACCGACCCGTTCCTCACTCGTTGGTGACCGACCCGTGCCTCACTCGTTGGCGACCGACCCATGCCTCACTCGTTGGCGACCGACCCGTGCCTCACTCGTTGGCGACCGACCCGTGCCTCACTCGTTGGCGACCGACCCGTTCCTCACTCGTTGGCGACCGACCCGTGCCTCACTCGTTGGCGACCGACCCGTCCCTCACTCGTTGGCGACCGACCCGTGCCTCACTCGTTGGTGACCGATCCGTGCCTCACTCGTCGGCACTGCTCACGCCCACACGCTCGCTTGCTCAAGCACTGGAAAGGACGAACTGACTGACAAATTGTCTCATTGTTGGCGCTGGTCAGACACCCACATGCTCACTCACTCGCTCGCTTCTGCCGAATGGACCTCCTCCTCTTTTTATATATGTGGCCCGTCTCGGCGGGCACAGAGTTCCCCAAACTCACCCCGCCCCTCTTGCGCACCGTTACCATGACAACCCGTGCTCTCGAAAAAGGGCGGGTCTCGGCGTCCATGAAAGAAATATGTGCATAATTGTGTCTGTCATAACGAAAAACCCTTCCCATAAGAGAGGGAATCTATTCTTTACCCTTCTCAACGCATCACATTTAAAATATCACGAAACATGGGGATGGGGCTAATCTGAACATGTATTTAAGGAAATAACTGTCTTAGGACCTGGATGTGTGGATGCATTCATCAGACTGGATTTTGAAATCAGCAACAACATATATATATATATATATATATATATATATATATATATATATATATATATATATATATATATATATATATATATATATATATATATATATATATATATATATATATATATATAGTGTTGTGGTTGACCAAATTCGCAAACCACCATTCAGGTCCCTCAGGTGAGATATCTCGGTAAGTATATGTGTAGTTAGGCCCAAACCCGTTGTCTAGAGGGAATAAATGTCATTCAAGAGGGCTGTGACTCTTCAGGATAGCCGTTTTTCTTTTACTATCTTTATTTTGGACCAACCGCCATTATTACCACCACCAACCACGTCTCAACAGTCATCACAACATCAACCACCCACCACAACGCCGCTTCACCACAACAGCCACGACCTTTACCGTCACACCTCGCAACCGTCGCATCGCCACCGTTCTTGCGCCGCTTGTGGGTACCGGTATTGGACTCGTGCAGGGCGCGCACCGAACAGCGTGTACAAAACATCACGGACTTTCCGCAGAAAAACGGATCAAAAACGACTCACGCCCACTTTTGTTCCGTCCAATCGGTGAGCGAGGGGCGATTTGGCCCCGCCTCCAGGGCGTTGGAGGGCGGTCGCTATATGCAAATTCATGGATCAAAAAGCATTCACGCCCACTTTTTATCGGGCCAATGGGGAGCGAGGTGAAAGGTCGAAGGCAGGGGGTCAAAGGCGAAGCGACGGGGCTTATATAAGCGGCTGCGTTAGTCAGAAAAGTGTCAGAGTGTGCGTTGGAAAGAGTGAGTTCGGAGTTCAAGAGAGTCGTCGGTGGAGCTGGAAGGAAGTTGCGCGTTGGAACGAGCTGTGCGTTGGAACGAGTTGTCGGCGGAGCTGTGGAGAGGTGGCGGCGGCGAAGACGGACGAGGGGGTGCTCGCGTCGGTGCCGGGAGCTGAAGGCGGGAGGCCGACGGCGCGACCTGGTCGAGGTGGAGACGCTCGTCGCGGGACCCGAGACAGAATAAAAATCCTCCTTTCCCCGAGCATCAGCAACCCCCTCCTGTTTCCCCCCGCGCTGAGATAGTGCGACAAAAGGGGGCCCTTTTCCCACCCCCTACCAGACACTGTCCGCGAGGCCCGCGGAGTTGGGGCACCATCGCCACTTCGCGCCTCATCATCAGACGGGTAGGCCCGACCCGGTCTCGGCCCCAGGCCCGCCTCATCCTTGAGGGTGTTCTTTTTCTTGGTTTTGGGTATGTGTTGTCGGCGCCGTCTGTGAAGTAGAATTGTATAAGTGTTGCCGTGTGCTCGGTAGTCGGATAGCTCTGCATTGTGTCTCCGCTTTTACATTTGCTTTTTGTGTAAAATTGCATTGTGTTTCTTTTCCTTTTACATGTGCTTTTGGTGGAATTGTATATGTGTGCTTTCCGTTCATCGCGAATAAATGTGCTTTATGTTGAACCGTTTTCCCGCTTCGCTTCGTCATTTCTTTCATTGAATCCCCATCTTGCTTCACGTAAAGGGTTGGTCCTGGGCAAAGACGCCCGATAATTAATCGAACCGTCGAGGCCGACGAATAACACCGCTCGGTTATCCCGATAGTACGGAACGGGTCGCTTAAGTGGCCCGTGTCCGAAGTCGACCTGCGGCGAGGTGCGATCGCCCGGTCTACCCTCCGTGTGGGTACTTAGGTAGGTCGAATTTGGCGAGCAACCCTATCCCACGCGGGGGCTGATTGGCTCGATCGCGGTGAGACCGAAAGGTCCACCCGTGACTGTTGTGGTTGACCAAATTCGCAAACCACCATTCAGGTCCCTCAGGTGAGATATCTCGGTAAGTATATGTGTAGTTAGGCCCAAACCCGTTGTCTAGAGGGAATAAATGTCATTCAAGAGGGCTGTGACTCTTCAGGATAGCCGTTTTTCTTTTACTATCTTTATTTTGGACCAACCGCCATTATTACCACCACCAACCACGTCTCAACAGTCATCACAACATCAACCACCCACCACAACGCCGCTTCACCACAACAGCCACGACCTTTACCGTCACACCTCGCAACCGTCGCATCGCCACCGTTCTTGCGCCGCTTGTGGGTACCGGTATTGGACTCGTGCAGGGCGCGCACCGAACAGCGTGTACAAAACATCACGGACTTTCCGCAGAAAAACGGATCAAAAACGACTCACGCCCACTTTTGTTCCGTCCAATCGGTGAGCGAGGGGCGATTTGGCCCCGCCTCCAGGGCGTTGGAGGGCGGTCGCTATATGCAAATTCATGGATCAAAAAGCATTCACGCCCACTTTTTCTCGAGCCAATGGGGAGCGAGGTGAAAGGTCGAAGGCAGGGGGTCAAAGGCGAAGCCACGGGGCTTATATAAGCGGCTGCGTTCGTCAGAAAAGTGTCAGAGTGTGCGTTGGAAAGAGTGAGTTCGGAGTTCAAGAGAGTCGTCGGTGGAGCTGGAAGGAAGTTGCGCGTTGGAACGAGCTGTGCGTTGGAACGAGTTGTCGGCGGAGCTGTGGAGAGGTGGCGGCGGCGAAGACGGACGAGGGGGTGCTCGCGTCGGTGCCGGGAGCTGAAGGCGGGAGGCCGACGGCGCGACCTGGTCGAGGTGGAGACGCTCGTCGCGGGACCCGAGACAGAATAAAAATCCTCCTTTCCCCGAGCATCAGCAACCCCTCCTGTTTCCCCCCGCGCTGAGATAGTGCGACAAAAGGGGGCCCCTTTTCCCACCCCCTACCAGACACTGTCCGCGAGGCCCGCGGAGTTGGGGCACCATCGCCACTTCGCGCCTCATCATCAGACGGGTAGGCCCGACCCGGTCTCGGCCCCAGGCCCGCCTCATCCTTGAGGGTGTTCTTTTTCTTGGTTTTGGGTATGTGTTGTCGGCGCCGTCTGTGAAGTAGAATTGTATAAGTGTTGCCGTGTGCTCGGTAGTCGGATAGCTCTGCATTGTGTCTCCGCTTTTACATTTGCTTTTTGTGTAAAATTGCATTGTGTTTCTTTTCCTTTTACATGTGCTTTTGGTGGAATTGTATATGTGTGCTTTCCGTTCATCGCGAATAAATGTGCTTTATGTTGAACCGTTTTCCCGCTTCGCTTCGTCATTTCTTTCATTGAATCCCCATCTTGCTTCACGTAAAGGGTTGGTCCTGGGCTAAGACGCCCGATAATTAATCGAACCGTCGAGGCCGACGAATAACACCGCTCGGTTATCCCGATAGTACGAACGGGTCGCTTAAGTGGCCCGTGTCCGAAATCGACCTGCGGCGAGGTGCGATCGCCCGGTCTACCCTCCGTGTGGGTACTTAGGTAGGTCGAATTTGGCGAGCAACCCTATCCCACGCGGGGGCCGATTGGCTCGATCGCGGTGAGACCGAAAGGTCCACCCGTGACTGGTTCCCGGCGTTAGTCCGAGAGGGTCACGACTGGATTGTCCGTCCGGTGGGCGACGTGCCGCGATTCGAGTTACGTGGCCGTTCGCACGCCGGCGGGCGCTAATCCGCGACACTGGTGTCAGAAGTGGGATACAAACCCATCGCCCTCCTCACGGCACTGGTAACGGAGGACGGGAAAACGGGCTCTCCTGTCTCCAATTAAATTCACGGGAATCGGTCCAGGGGTGAGAGGAGCGACCCCCGATTCCCTCCAAATTACGAGCGATTCAAATTAACCCTTTAAGAGAAGCAAGATGGCGTCTCAAGGCGAACGGGTGCCGGGTGGATTAGGTATGTGTAATAGTAATGTAGAATCCATGGCTCAGGATGAAATCCCCATGCAGGAAATGTTGGTTGTACAGGAAAACGAACTCGCCCAACTGAGCCCAGAGCCCGAGATGGGTGCGGCGGCGGCCGCGGTGTATGGCACCTCCCCTCCCCCTCTCCACCAAAACCCTTCCCCAACCCCTGCCGAAACGGCTCACCCAAGCGCACCCGACATGGCCCAGCTATTCACCATGCTGGCAAAAATGAATGCGGAAATGACAGCAAGGATGGATGCGAATACAGCGAACATGATCAAGCAAATGAACGAAAAGATGGATACATACACAAATGAAATTATAAACAAAATGAAAGGCATGAACAAGCACATGAAGGAAGAAACGAAAAAGCTCCGGGGTGAGACGCAGAACATGGGCCGATGCCTGCAGGCGGGCATGAAGGCAGTGAGCAGGGAGCTTAAAATGGCGACTCCACGTGTAGGAACGAACGAGCTGGGAGAGGGTGCAACGGCTGTCGGGCCCGCGGTGGAGGCGGGTGAAAAAATAATTCGGGGGACGTGTTGGGCGAGGGTCGTGACGATGACCGAAAGGGAAAAATTAAATGGGGAGACCAAAACGTGTGAGACGAGACACGAGGTGACGACAAAGGAAATAATAATAGTTGAGACAAGGGAGGTAAAGAGTGAAGAGGTGACTGAGTTGGCAGAGACACGGGAGATAGGAACGATAGAGGGAAGACTGCACGATGAAGACGGGGTAAGTGACTCACACACACACACGGAGGTAGTGGAGGATAATGGGGGTGAGCTCGCGGACCGTGCAGGGACCCGGTGCGAGCAGCGGGATAGCCTCCTCCAGGAACGAGGGGAGGGAGTATGCCCCCTTGAGGCGAGTCACGACCAGGTGAGTTCGGTCGTGCTTTGCGAGTTCGAGGGGAGGAGTGCTGTGGACAGGTGCACGGAGAGCTTGGGGGGTATAGAGGCCCCGGAGACCCTTGTGGGGACACAAATCCCCAGTGTGGTTGTCCCTGTGTGTGTGGTGCAAGGTGTGAGTGCGTCCCCGTGTGTGGAAGCGACCCCGTGTGTGAGTGGTGTGGTGGCGAGTGTGCCGGAGTGTGTGCTTCCCAGCACGCCGTGTGTGGATGAGGCACCGCGGGTGAGTGCCCCCGCGTGTGTGAGTGAGGCACGGTGTGTGGATGAGGAACCGTGTGTGGAAGAGCCGTGTGTGTGGATGAAACGGCCAGTGTGGATGAGGCACCGCGGGTGAGTGCCCCCGCGTGTGTGAGTGAGGCACGGTGTATGATTGAGGCACCGCGGGTGAGTTCCCCCGCGTGCGTGAGTGAACGGCCGTGTGCAAGGTCGCTGTGTGCAAGGGAGACCGTGTGTGTGAGAGAGCGGTATGTGAGGGAGATGTCGGTTGGCATGCGGGAGCACGCAGCCGCGTCTCCCGGTGTGAGTTTAATGGTGTGGAGTGTGAGCGTCGTAACACGCAGGTGTGCGTGTGTGGAATGGTGACGACGGCGACATGTGAAGAAAGAAAGCCGAGTAGCGGCTGTAGTTGTTTCGGGGACCGTGCCGGGTTCACCCAGCAGTGAGCACGAGGTTCGTGCTGTGCAACGCACGAGGCCCCCACGTGCTCGCTTGCGAGAGTGAAGTCCCGGTCCGGAAACGCACGCGGTGGATTTGCCGATCCCGCGGACGGACAAAGTTTAGGCAGGATTATGGATTTGGACCGGACGGGTTCTCCACGCGATCGTGTGTGTGAAGCTCCAACGGGCAAAGCACATGTGTTCGCGTGGGGAACCCCTCGAGACGTGGGGCTTGTGGTTTTTTTTTTTGTTTTTTTTTCTTTTCATGCGCACGGTGACGTCATGGCTGCACGTGGGGTTGGAATCCGGCAGGAGGGGTATCCCTGCCGGATGGTACCGTCCAAGGAGGGACGAGGAACACGTGCAGCTGCATGACGTCACGGGCAGGTGTAAAGTGCGCGAGCTCTGAGTTGCCGCGCAGGTGCTGCGCATGAAAAAAAAAAAAAACAAGCCTCACTTTCGGGTGCACAGGATTCTTGGGCAAGGGGTGGAAGACCCCCTTACTCTGGGCACAGGATGGAAACTAGTTAGGGGGAAGGGTTAGCTTAGTTAGACCGACTCCATGGGGCAGGGGTAAGTCCTCATGGAGTCCGTGGAATGGATTAGTTAGAGGGATTTAGATGAGCTTTAGGTTGGGAAATAAAAGTTATTTTAGGATTTAGAAGACAGTGACAGACTTGTGGATGTGTAGTGGGGACGTAGCTTAGCTACGTAGTGTTAAATGGAACGTGCTATAGTTTAAGGGACGACGTGGGAGCACGAGTTAGTTAGGGGATGTAGTTAGAAGGATGGCAGAGTTCAGCGGTGAGTGTGTTGAAGAGTTGTTGGTGAGTTATAAGGTGGAGACATGTTGAGTGAGTGAGGCCAGCGGGTCTGTGTGTGTGGAGTGAATGGGGAATGCATGGTGCGATGAGTGATTGGGGGGAGGAGTGACTCCCGCCCAAGGGACCCCGGGGTCAGTGTAGACTGATTTAGGGGGTTAGTCAAATTGAAAAATGGAGGTTGTTTTGTTGTTGGTGGGAAAGTAGGCTCGAAACCCGTTTGGAGGGGTGCAGGAGCCCTGTTGACGGGCTTGGGAGCGTGGCTGCGAAAGGTGAGTATCGCTGAGTGGGTACCCCGGGCACCAGGCAAGTCGGCCGTGGTAGGCCAAGGGCCCATGGGGGGGCCGGGATAGCGTAGTGGGCACGGGTGCGCCTGCTTGGTGCGGGGGCCCGGGGCGCCATGAGCCGCGTGGGCAGTGTTGTGGGCGAGGGTGACCCTCGGAAAGGGGCCTGGGAAGCCAGCCTGCCACGTGTGCGTTTCAGGGGAGGTGCCATGGGGGGCACTCCCCGGTGTTAGGGAGCTGGTAGGCTCGGAGGCAGTGTAGTGCCCGGGGGTGCCATAGCGGGAGATTCGGCAGAGGGTCGTGCCTGCCAAAGGGAGCCACGTGTCCCAGCCATGAGACCGTGTGAGGGCACGGAGAGAAAATTGGGGGGCGAGGCCCGAAATTGTGAGGACACCAACACAGGCGACGGGAATCTGGGTTTATAGAACCAATAGTTTAAGCGAGAGGCGCTTGTTGAAAGCCCCGGGGTAGTTTAACAGTTAAATGGTTAGGGTAGATTAGGAGATGTACCCCTCCGCACCATCCATCCCCTCGCTGTCGTTGTGGGCCGCTGGACCCACTTGGTGTTAAGATCGCCGAACTCTGGGGAGGCCATTCTGAGGCTTCGTTGGGCCTCGACACAGGACGTTAGCTCTCCCTTACTCCCCTCCGGGAAGGGAACGTAGGGGTTGGGAGTAGGCTAGGTGACAGGATAGGTTAGCCGAACAAGTACAGTAAAGGGGGTTAGGGGACGATTTATAGTGGGGAAGAAAAAGAAAAAAAGAATAATAATAAAAAAATAAGTTGGGGCTAAATTGGGGTTTGACAAATTAAGGGAGTGGGTATGTACAGTGACAGGCAAAGGCGATAGGTGGGAGGGAGACAGGTAGGGTAGGTCCGAACCCGCCTTCCAAGTGGCCAGCACCACCGCACTCCCTCCACCAACCTCCACTGAACGGCAAAGGCTGGCCAACTTCATCGGCTGGCCGTGTTTTGCTTCAAGGTGGAGGCCGGCCAACTTCATCGGCAGCTGTTGTGTGCTGCAAGGCCTGTGCCGGCTGGATCGTCTGCAGCTGCTGTGCTGCAAGGCCTGTGCCGGCCCACTTCATCTGCCGGCTGGCTGTTTTTCTTCAAGGCCTGTGCCGGCCAGTTCATCTGCCGGCTGTGTTTGCCTGCAACGGCCTTCTTCTGCAGGCTGTGGTTGCCTGCTCACCTTTGCCATGCCATGCCCACTGCCCCTGTTCACCAGCCCCCGTTCAATTTTTGCTTTGCCCCCCCCCCCTGTTCAGTGCCATGTGCGCCAGGATCAGAAAGCAACAGTTTGCAAGCTGCAAGAACTGCCCCGTTGGCAGCTACAACACGGGCCTGCAGTGGCGGCCCGTGCACCGTGTTTGTGTTCATCCATTCATTCGTTGTGTTAATTGCGTGTGCCACTTGAGCTGGCACGGAGACTACGTTTGTGCAGCCCATGCACCGTTGTGGTTCACTGCGTTCAGTTCAAAAGGGAAGGCCTTGGACTGCGTGTGAGCAGCCAGCCACGTTCCCTGTCGCCTGCATTGTTTTGAGCCAGAGACTGCATGCGAGCAGCCTGGCTCCCTGCTAACTGCTTTTCTTTTGCAGAGTTCATTGATCCTGGGCCATGGTTTAGTGTAAAATTTGTAAGTTAAGGTAAGATGTACTGTACATATGAGTGCGCCCCCGGCATGTTTGTCTTAGCGCCGGCAATTTTATTTAAGTCGTCCGTGTGAGTGAGTTTGTTTAGGTAGTTACGCAGCCCTCAGGTTATTTATTTTGGGGACACGAATACCATGAATGTCGCACTCAGGGATCCGTAGGTAAAATGTACTAGGGGAAAACTACACATGATGGCACACAAAAATTTGACGACTCGGGACGAGTCTGTAAAAAGGGGAGGGGGTAGTGTTGTGGTTGACCAAATTCGCAAACCACCATTCATGTCCCTCAGGTGAGATATCTCTGTAAGTATATGTGTAGTTAGGCCCAAACCCGTTGTCTAGAGGGAATAAATGTCATTCAAGAGGGCTGTGACTCTTCAGGATAGCCGTTTTTCTTTTACTATCTTTATTTTGGACCAACCGCCATTATTACCACCACCAACCACGTCTCAACAGTCATCACAACATCAACCACCCACCACAACAGCCACGACCTTTACCGTCACACCTCGCAACCGTCGCATCGCCACCGTTCTTGCGCCGCTTGTGGGTACCGGTATTGGACTCGTGCAGGGCGCGCACCGAACAGCGTGTACAAAACATCACGGACTTTCCGCAGAAAAACGGATCAAAAACGACTCACGCCCACTTTTGTTCCGTCCAATCGGTGAGCGAGGGGCGATTTGGCCCCGCCTCCAGGGCATTGGAGGGCGGTCGCTATATGCAAATTCATGGATCAAAAAGCATTCACGCCCACTTTTTCTCGGGCCAATGGGGAGCGAGGTGAAAGGTCGAAGGCAGGGGGTCAAAGGCGAAGCCACGGGGCTTATATAAGCGGCTGCGTTCGTCAGAAAAGTGTCAGAGTGTGCGTTGGAAAGAGTGAGTTCGGAGTTCAAGAGAGTCGTCGGTGGAGCTGGAAGGAAGTTGCGCATTGGAACGAGCTGTGCGTTGGAACGAGTTGTCGGCGGAGCTGTGGAGAGGTGGCGGCGGCGAAGACGGACGAGGGGGTGCTCGCGTCGGTGTCGGGAGCTGAAGGCGGGAGGCCGACGGCGCGACCTGGTCGAGGTGGAGACGCTTGTCGCGGGACCCGAGACAGAATAAAAATCCTCCTTTCCCCGAGCATCAGCAACCCCCTCCTGTTTCCCCCCGCGCTGAGATAGTGCGACAAAAGGGGGCCCCTTTTCCCACCCCCTACCAGACACTGTCCGCGAGGCCCGCGGAGTTGGGGCACCATCGCCACTTCGCGCCTCATCATCAGACGGGTAGGCCCGACCCGGTCTCGGCCCCAGGCCCGCCTCATCCTTGAGGGTGTTCTTTTTCTTGGTTTTGGGTATGTGTTGTCGGCGCCGTCTGTGAAGTAGAATTGTATAAGTGTTGCCGTGTGCTCGGTAGTCGGATAGCTCTGCATTGTGTCTCCGCTTTTACATTTGCTTTTTGTGTAAAATTGCATTGTGTTTCTTTTCCTTTTACATGTGCTTTTGGTGGAATTGTATATGTGTGCTTTCCGTTCATCGTGAATAAATGTGCTTTATGTTGAACCGTTTTCCCGCTTCGCTTCGTCATTTCTTTCATTGAATCCCCATCTTGCTTCACGTAAAGGGTTGGTCCTGGGCTAAGACGCCCGATAATTAATCGAACCGTCGAGGCCGACGAATAACACCGCTCGGTTATCCCGATAGTACGGAACGGGTCGCTTAAGTGGCCCGTGTCCGAAGTCGACCTGCGGCGAGGTGCGATCGCCCGGTCTACCCTCCGTGTGGGTACTTAGGTTGGTCGAATTTGGCGAGCAACCCTATCCCACGCGGGGGCCGATTGGCTCGATCGCGGTGAGACCGAAAGGTCCACCCGTGACTGGTTCCCGGCGTTAGTCCGAGAGGGTCACGACTGGATTGTCCGTCCGGTGGGCGACGTGCCGCGATTCGAGTTACGTGGCCGTTCGCACGCCGGCGGGCGCGAATCCGCGACAATATATATATAATCACTGACTGATATTAAAGATCAGTACCTTCCGGGTGATGTGGAAAGCTGAAATTTTGCGTGCCGATGGGAATCACAGCCGCTACACCGGGGAAAATCACAGAATCATCGAACAACATCCGTAAATGAAAATAAATAAATGAAATAAAGAAAAGAAAAAATGCAGGTGAGTGACTCGAGACAATGGGGAGGCACGGTAATTTTTTGTGCTGACGGCCATCGAAGCCGATACACCAGGAAAAAGAAATATTTAAAAAATAATAGTAATAATAACAGAAATCACGGAACCGTCGGAAAGCATCCATAAATGAAAATATAAATAAATAAATGAAAAATCAAATGCAGGTGAGCTACCTGAGACAACGGGTAAGCACGGTTCGTATGCTTATGCAAATGTGTAAGCATTCCCCGCTATATATATATATATATATATATATATATATATATATATATATATATATATATATATGTATATACACACACACACACACACACACACACACACACACACACACACACACACACACACACAAAATAAATTGCTGATCGTAGTACAGCTCAGGTGCAAAAATATTGGACAAGCAATAAAATTAAGTGAAAACATGGTCGAATATTGCCACAAAATTAAGCGAAATTGTTATGAAAACAGGTCAGTGAACAATAGAAAAATATCAATAAACAAGATGGAAACAGGACAGCAAATGCTTAAGTTCTACAGCAGTGACAGCTCAGCATAAGTGGTGGAAAAAATTTGAAGTCTCGGTATGGGGAAAGGAGGGCCTGTTGCCCTGGTGGTAAATTATCAGGTTTTCATCAGCAAGAGAGAGCTTCCCCCGCTGGGAGAGGACGTGGCCCTGGGTGTCAGTCAACCCAGCACTGGCAATCCTGTCCAGATTGACAGTTGATTTCTTTACACCTTCAGCCAAAGGGTCAGATCCTCGGTCCTTGCACTGCCATAGACGATTCAAGGAAATATGGAGTGGTGGAGGAGAGGAGAGAGGTGGGATTAGGGGTGTATGACAAGAAATAAAAGGCAGAGAGAAGGGAGAAAAACATCTGCAGCAGGATTTATATCTACAATACTGTTAAATGGAGGTCACTCATTGCTGAAGGGATAAAAAGTCGAGCCTTACAGAGGAGTGGAACGACAATGGACGAGGAGGTTTTCACCAACACATAAAAGCAGAAGGGACCAAGCAGTCATTGGATATAATTTAATAACCTATAAGAGGTGGTTAGCCGAAGTAAAATAGATCGTGAATGGAAATCGGAGACCCACAAGAAATTGTGATCAGCTGCAATTTTGCAGTGTTGGAGGGAGGAACGTGATTGGACAGACACAGGGAGGAGTCATCAAGAGCTACACGATGTTTGCACACATGGAGGAAGCCGGCAGGTTAAGCATGTAGACAGCCTTGGATGTCACAGACCAGGAGCTTGGCAACCTAGGACTGGGTGCCAAAAATGTGTCAAAGGCATGGGATATCAATCAATCAATCGATCAATTTTTTTTAATCAAACACTTTTCATTTCGAAGCAAAATCTGAGTGTTTAAACATATGTCTATTGATTCTGTGTCTGCACCTCCATTTATTGTTGTGTGAGGATAAGCAGCAGTTCTGGGATGGAAACCAAACCGGTGACCAGATTGGAGAAAATGAATGACTTGATGTCTGAAACGACTGTGGACGCCATTGATTTGCTTATTATTGAAAGCAGGTTTTTTTTTTTTTGCTCTGTCGTCAAGAGGATCTGTGTTTTCACTCTTCTTGTGGATGGAGGTGATGCTTGCCAGCTTCAAAGCCACAATGTTTGGCAGCCAGAAGTGAAGGACCTGCTTGCTGAAAAGGACAGACAAAACAGATTCCAGTTCACCGCAGCTTGTTTTGAGACCACAGGCACTGATGCTATCCTGGCCTGCAGCTGAGATGATGTCAAGGTCATTCAGAAGCCTCTTGACCTCAGATATAAACTCACAGGAGCCAAGTTGCAATGGGTAAGGGAGGATATTGTGGGGATGAGGGAGAGATGATCTGGGGATTCTTACATTGGAAGGAAATACCTAGTTCAGATATTTTGCCTCGTCAGGTCTGCTGCGGAGCCCTCGACCGAGTGCGAGATGGATGGAAAGCACTCGATGAAGACCAACTTCACCAGCTACCACCATGTCTTGTGGAAGATGGAGAAATGTAATTAGTTCATCAATGCAATATCAGATTACAGACCGTTCTAATCAGCCGGTGGGAATTTCTCGGTTCGACCCCCACTTTGGGCAGCTCTCCGATTACAGAAACAACTCTTCCACTCAAATGCCAGCCTGAAAGTGAAATACAACTGCTGGGACGCCACCGCAAGGTTCACTATCACCCAGAGCCATTTTCCTCTCATACATACTGGTGCTTATCACTGTAGGCAGGAAGGCCATGGGTTGTCAAAATCAGACAGCTGATTACATCCTTGAGCAAAACATCCCCGGTCCGAAAACAAATTGTAGAACCTGTCAAAAACTGAGATTGTGGAAAACTTATTTCCCAAAATTGGATTGGTTGTTTTCACTTGTGGGAATGAGTGTAACCAAGATAGTTACGGTTACAAAACGAACTGCTTGAACTTGTCTGTTCATAAGGTAGCATACTTGCAACAAGACAGCAAATTGTTCCTAGATGGTTATTCATTAATTTTAGCATTTCTTCGACAGTTTTATTGCACATAGAGCACTGCCATCTTCTTGTATTCCTGTTACCAAAATATATTTTATTTTAAAAAGGGTCAGTTAACTTTTCTTTGGTCCTTCACGTAATGCTGTCAAATTATGAATTGCAATACTGTACTGCATTGGCTAATGTTTTATTTATTTATTTTTAAAGTTGTCTATATTATTATCATTATTATTATTATTATTATTATTATTATTATTCTTTTCCACGCAGCACAAAGGCTGCAGGGTAGCATTATTGTCTGAGGGTGCAGTTGTGCCGCTGATGCAACGCCCTCTGTAAGTTACGGTAGGAATTTGTAATTTGTTTGTGGTGCCGGCAATAGCTCGCTTACTCTTCGCGAAGGACACTATGGGATCTTTAACGCCCACCAACTCGTGCCGGAAGATGGGATGCCCAGTTTGACGTCCATCCGAGGAATGGTACACACATTGATGAACCACCCTGCCTGTGGAACACCGGGGTGACAGTTTATAGATGGGTCGGGATTCAAACCCAGGCTGGACAGCTTAGAGTCGAGTGTGTGTACCACCAGCCCATCCTGCCAGCCCTTAGTTATCAATATGATTAAATATTGCAATTGTATTTCCTCTGTTTTTTGAAACATCCAACATTCACTTCTCTGATGACAAATTCTCTGTGATTACATCACCATTATTGCCACAAAGATCAAGGAAGGCTTGGTCATGACAGCTTAGCTGAAGTCCATAAGTATTGCTTGGTGATTGTACCTTGACAATATCTACAGGCTCATGTGGACGTGTGTGTCTCCCCGCTTTCCACAGCAATACAATTTTGTTCATGAGTTCCGCACCTTGTCAGAAGCACATCGGGAAGCAAAGTTTCTCGCAACAACAGCTCGGTCTGTTTCGCGCTAGACTTTCTCACTCTGGCAATCTTTCGTCCTCCCCAGTTACTCTAACTTGCACTACACTTGTTCTCTTTCAATGAAGCATGATCTCTTCACGAAACCTTGATCTGAGTTGTTATTTCCTATCTTACCTCCTTCCTAATTGTGAGCACAGCTTTCATTGAAGCAATACTTTTTTTCATGGAGAGGGGGGAGTAAATGAACCATTTTCTGTGTCTGTCTACTTCTGTTCTGTGAATTATCACTACCTCTGTCACAAACACATTTGACCACCATGCCCCTGTTTGCGGTTTTTCTTTTGACGCCAAAGTCACAAAACAGGATGTCGGTTGCCACTTTGCAAGGGAAAGTATCTTCTCGACTCGTGCCCCTTGCAACCATACACCAAGGACTTAAATTGTTGAAATTATTTTCCTTCTTTATTTAGCTGTGATCTCGGGGAGAACGAGTTTCAGCATTTTCCTGGTAATCGTTTTGCAGTTTACTTTCCTTTAAATCTGCGAACTAAAACCGATAGTAAATTTTATGCCTTTTATTTTTTGCTGTGATGTGCCTTTTTATCTTCCCTGCACTTTACAACTGTTGCCTAATCCAAAAGAATAAATATTTTGACAAGATGTAACAATTTTTCAGTCTGTGAGTATTTGTTGCATTTTGCTGGAGTCGGGCGTGTCATCATGTCAAATTATTTTTATAGGAGCGGCACACCCACATTCCACTGGAGAAATGAAGGACTAATATATATTCAACATAACCATGTTGCTGCTGCCATGGCACTTCCTAGTGTGATGAAACGATGATCATGGAACATTTTCAACCATTATCCAATATATATATATATATATATATATATATATATATATATATATATATATATATATATATATATATATATATATATATATATATATATATATATATATATATATCTCGAAACGTGGAGTGTGACGAGCACTCCCCCAATCTCCATTATATATATGGTGTCCCAAAAAAATATACAACTTTTAAAATGCTTCGTTTGATCCTAAAAAAGCAGTAATTTTGTCACTAATGCTTCATTTCTTGTTCAGAGACCCTGAAGTTTATTTTGATACCAAGCAAGTGCCAGAAAAATGCCAAGATTGACCGTACAACAACGGACGAAAATTGTTGAACTTTGGCACGAGATGAAAAGTGTCATACAGGTGCAACGTCTTTACTCGAGACATTTCGGTATCCACTTGCGCCATACACCAAACTTTCGGACAATAAAGTGCACCATCGCAAAGCTTACCAATGTGGGAACCATCTGTGACCTTCACAAGGGTCACAGTGGTCGGAAGAGGACAGGTCGTAGTGAATAAAATGTGGAGATGGTGAGACAGGCGGTCGTTCAGAGTCCAAAAAAATTGATTCGATGACTTTCTGCCGAGACAAACATTCATAAGAGCACCGTTCGGAGGATCCTTCGCCCAGACATTCATGCCTTTCCATAGAAAATTCAAACGGAAACGGTGCTTACTGATCAACAGAAACGCAAACGACTAGACTTTGCAAATTGGTTCTCAGGAAAGTTGGAGGAAGATGCAGACTTCCTCAAAAAACTTCACATGACGGACGAATGCCATGCTCACTTGTCCGGGGAGGTAAACAAGCAAAACTTTCGGTACTGGGGAACTGAAAATCCTGGTAATGCATCAACTGAACTGGTGCCTCGATCTGTTCTCAAAGTCACCATGTGGGTGGCGGTTGGTTGGTATGGGATAATTGGTCCATACTTCTTTGAAGATGACCAGGGACGCACTTGCACGGTAAACCAGAGGAACTATCGCGAAATGATTCAGGAATTCTATCTGCCTGAGCTACGTACTCAGGCCCATAGGAGAAGCAACCTGATCCAGATGAGAACCCAGTGGTTCCAGCAGGATGGGGCACCGCCCGATACAGCCAGGGAAACAAGGCGTTTTCTCAAGCAACATTTTGAGGGCTGCTTTATCTCCCTCTATGAAGACGTTGAGTGGCCACCGCATTCCCCTGACCTTACTCCTCCAGACTTCTTCTTGTGGGGTATCTCAAGGACAGGATCTATGGAAACCCAAGGCCTCAGACTCTTGATCAGCTGGAGGAAAACATCCACCGAGAAATCCAGAACATTCCTCAGGCAACGTTTCCCAAAGTGATGGAGAACATGACAACGTGTTTGCAGGCAGTGATCGGACAACGTGGAGCCTACGTCGAACATGTGGTCTAAAAGAAAATGATGATTCTAAACCAAAATTTAAATTTTGGTGGCAATTTTGACATTGGTACAATAAATGTCAACCTTTCAGC
This sequence comes from Eptatretus burgeri, assembly GCF_056783735.1. NCBI lineage: Eukaryota > Metazoa > Chordata > Myxini > Myxiniformes > Myxinidae > Eptatretus > Eptatretus burgeri. The sequence continues at coordinate 15,109,011 of NC_140973.1, forward strand.
TTTCTATCCAGCCATATATCTTTTTTAAAAAATATGTTATGACCATCCTCTTTGCAGATGAAAAGTTGTATATTTTTTTGGGACACCCTGTATATATACATACACATATATTTGATTGGGGCGGTTGGGATGACGGATTTTTAAAGAATAAGAAGGCGCTTACAACCAATAGTAAAAACTAGATCGACTTCGATAATTGAGCAAAAAAGGGAGAGCAGACCCGGTCTCGGGCAATGTTTCGCCGGCTTCATCAGGCACAATAGACCCCGGGCCTCAGCACATGTCCGGTTTTTATTTCGATACGACCACTCATTTCCGGTCACGTGCTGGTGCTTGAGGTCAAATGAAGGAGTGCTTTAAAAAAAAAATTTGCTTCTTTCTTTTTATAGGAGTGTTTTTATGTTGTGAGTGTGGAGTCCGTCATTACCAATCTATCGGCAGAGGAGTAAACCACGATCACGCACCGTGTTGCTCAGACCATCGGAGCCTTTATACACATAAATAAGCCGAAACCAAACCTCTCGGTACTAGACCTGAAGGCTATGAAAAGTCTGAGAAACAGGATTGATTTGATCTTTGCACCAGCAGACAAGGGCAGGGCAGTGGCAGTAATGGAGAAGGAATCGTACCATGGTAAATTCATATCACCAATGGAGGATGGTAAAACTTATCAAAAATTACCTGATGACCCAACTCCAAAGCAACAATGGTCCTTCAACACATGATTGTCCGTGCTAAAAGGGGCAAGCAGGCTGGGCAACCAGGATTACAATTGGATTTACTGCAGCAATGGTTCAGCACCCAGACTGGATGGTCTTCCCAAGATCCACAAAGACAATGTCCCTCTGAGACCCATCGTGTCCTTCGTCAATGCACCATCTTACCGATTTGCAGGCTTTCTGGCACGTATCATTAGCAGACTTGTAGGAAAGACTGATAAAATGGTTAAGAATAGTGGTGAATTTCTCCAAAGGATAAGAGAGGTCAGGTCAGGTCAGGTCAGGTCAGGTCAAGTTCGATCTTTTGTCAGGTCAGGTTCGATCTGTGACCTGCTACAGGTACCATGTAAACCTGTACTAACCTGTTCCATGGTCGGGTTGTCGGCGACTAAACCGTCTCCCCCACCAGGTTTTCTGGTGAGGAGGGTGTTTGGATATGGACACCCAGCAGGATTAAAAACAAAACCTGTCAAAGGGCGGAGGAGCTCCTTGTGAGCCAACGGCCATCCATATCTAGTGCCCAACTGTGTCTGCGGACGTCCTCCTGCAGTTGGGTTACTTCTTATTAGGAGGTTGGTGGCAGGATTTGCACTCCAGCCACCGTAAAACGCTTCATTCCGCAAAACGCAAAAACGCAAAAAAATCTGAAAACCCACTCCGTGGGAGTACCTCCTGTGCAGCTTCCCTTCGCAGGGCAGCTCACCGGATGATGGGATTGGGGCAAAGCCTTCGGGACCCCCAATCTTTGATAGGAGGGAAACCACGGGGTAACATCCCTGGGTCAGATTGCGGGAGAGTGTGTCGGAGTGGTGCTGAGGTGTCGTCCACCAGACGGCGGTCTCCTTGGGTTAACCTGAGGCGGTCCCTTCGGGTGGGTGCCTGGAATGTCCTATCCCTAAGAGAGGATGATCACCTGTCTCTGTTATCATCTGAGCTCAAGCGTTTGGACATCGGGATTGCAGCTCTCTCTGAGGTTCGGAGACCGGATTGCGGCGAGATAATGGTGGGTGGTTACACCTACTATTGGTCTGGTCGCTCTGATGGTTACCATACCCAAGGAGTTGCTGTAGCTGTGTCCAATAAGCTGACCCCAATGATAATTGAGGTAACACCGGTCAACGAGCGTATTATGAGATTAAGGATTCGTCACTCCTTAGGTGTCATTTCCCTGGTCTCTATTTATGCTCCGACTGAGGCGAGTGATCTTACCGTGAAGGACACATTCTACGCCACACTCGAGTCTGTGGTTGATCAGTGCCCCAGACGAGATACACTTCTAGTCTTGGGGGATTTCAATGCATCAACTGGAACTGATAGGGATGGTTATGAGGTGTGTGTTGGTCCCCATGGGTCAGGAACTATGAACCAGAATAGCACTAAGTTCCTTGACTTTGCAAGAAGTCATGGACTTAGGGTGGCTGGTTCATGGTTTCAGCGCCCGCAAGCTCATCGCTGGACTTGGTATTCCAACGCTGGCGGTGTGGCAAAGGAGATTGACCATGTCCTCATTGACGGTCGTTGGAGGATGATCCAGAACTGCAGGGTCTACCGGAGTGCTCAGTTCCTCAATACTGACCACAGGCTTGTTGTAGCAACTCTAAAGCTGCACCTTAAATCCTGGAGAATGGTACCATCCCAGCCTAGGCTGGATGTTGCCAAGCTCAGGGATGAGAGAGTAGCTGAGGAGTTTGCGAACAGGCTGAGTGGACACTTGGGGGGTCTGGGTGCTTTGGGGGTCCTGAAGAGTTGTGGAGCACCTTCAAGACCACCGTCCTTGATGTTGCCGGTGGATGCCTTGGAGTTCACCGCAGGGCAAAGAAGAATTTTGTCTCTCAAGGGACACTGGATACCATTGACCAGAGTCGCAGGGCCAGGCTGAATGGCAGAGCTGAGCTGTTCAGGGAGCTGAGGCGTAAAACTGTACGTGCACTGAGGGTGGACAAGGAGGCCTATGTGCGAGGAATCTGTGAGGGGGTAGAGCATCACCTGTGGACAGGTGATTCTCGTCCCGCTTACAGGGGAATTCGCGCATTACGTTCATCCAAGCCCATCCCTCGGAGCACTGCAGTTCGAGCAGAGAGTGGTAGGCTCTTGACAGAGGAGTCTGAAGTGAAGGCTCGCTGGGCCGGTTACTTTGAGCGGTTGTACCAGGCTGATCCCCCAGCTGTCGAGTTGGACGTCAAGGGTGTTACAATCCCTGTTGCTGACCCTCGAATCAACTGTGGTCCACCATCGCTTGTGGAAACACGGGCTGCGGTGAACCAGTTGAAACGGGGCAAAGCTCCAGGGATCTGTGGCATCCATGCCGAACTTCTCAAGGCTGGTGGAAATGCTGCACTCGCGTCGTTGCATGCAGTTTTGTGCTCTGCCTGGAACACAGGCATCATCCCAACTGACTGGAAGAGGGGCCTTGTTGTCCCTCTCTGGAAAGGGAAGGGTGATCGCCAAGACTGCAACAACTACCGAGGGGTGACGCTGCTCTCAGTGCCGGGCAAGGTCTTTGCTCGGATAATTCTTGATAGGGTTCGCCACCATCTGCTTGAGCACCACCGTCCAGAGCAGTCAGGCTTTACACCAAAGAGGTCAACGATTGACCGTATCCTTGCACTTCGTGTCCTCACCGAACGCAGACGAGAGTTTCGGCAGGGGCTGCTTGCAGCCTATGTTGATCTCTGTAAAGCGTTCGATTCAGTGAATCGGGATGTCCTCTGGAGGATTCTTGGTCTTCGTGGGGTGCCACCAAAACTGATCGATCTGATGTCTGAACTCTACTCTGGTACTGAGAGTGCTGTGAAGTGTGGTGGTACCATCTCTGACTCATTTCCAGTTGTTACTGGAGTTCGTCAGGGGTGTGTACTTGCCCCCACACTTTTCAGCACTTGTATGGACTGGATTTTTGGGAGGATGTCGGAGAGATCAAGTTGCGGTGCATCGTTTGGCAATGTCAAGATCTCGGACCTTGATTTTGCAGATGATGCAGTCATCTTTGCGGAGACTTTAGACATCCTCTTGGGGGCCCTCGAGGTGCTGAATGAGGAGTCGGAGCCGTTGGGATTACGGATTTCTTGGGTCAAAACAAAGATCCAGGCTTTCGGTGACATCTTGGATGCTGCTGTCCTGTCTGTGTCTGTTTGTGGTGAGGATGTTGAGGTCGTGGATAGATTCACTTACCTTGGCAGTGATATTCATGTCTCCGCAGGTTGTGAGCCGGAGGTCAATAGACGTCTGGGTCGGGCCTGGGGAGTCATGGATTCACTGGATCATGGGGTGTGGCGCTGCCGGTACCTGTGCGGGAGGACGAAAGTCCGAGTCTTCAGGTCCTTGGTACTTCCAGTCTTGCTCTATGGGTGCGAGACTTGGACTTTGACCAAGGATCTGAGACGGAGACTTAATTCCTTTGGTACCAGGTCTCTTCGGAGAATCCTTGGCTATCGCTGGTCGGATTTTGTGTCCAACGAGCGGTTGCTGAGAGAGACTCGGATGAGATTTGTTACCTGCATAGTCCGTGAGCGTCAGCTGCGGCTGTATGGACATGTGGCTCGTTTTCCTGACGCTGATCCTGCTCACCAGATTCTCTCAGCGAGGGAGTCTCATGAGTGGAGGAGGCCAGTGGGCCGACCACGTGCCTCATGGTTGCAGCAGGTTGACCATCATCTCAAGGAGATGGGGATGGGCCTGGCATCTGCCTGGGGGATGGCCAGACGGAGGCCCCTGGAGTACCGGCGGAAAGTGGACGCAGCGACGCGCTGTTCTGGCACATGCTCCCATACCTGACCTGATAAGAGAGGTTCGAATCCAAGATGATGAGACAATGGTATCTTTCGATGTGGTTTCCCTTCTCACCAACATCCCAGTCGATCTTGCGGTGAGCATCACACTCAACCAGTTGAAACATTCAAACGATTGGAAAATGGCTTGTCAAAACGACAAACTAACACCTGAAGACGTTGCGAAAACAGCATCCTGGTTGCCATGGCAACCACTTTAGATGACGAGCGTATGTCACGACACACCGTCTCCACAGTCTGTACCTATGTACCAAATATGAAACGTGAAAGTTGAAAACTTTGGGAGTTAGAGTGCGGACAGGAACGGATGGAAAACAGCATCCTGGTTGCCATGGCAACCACTTTAGATGACGAGCGTATGTCAAGACACACCGTCTCCACAGTCTGTACCTATGTACCAAATATGAAAAGTGAAAGTTGAAAACTTTGGGAGTTGGAGTGCGGACAGGAACAGACGGACGGACAACCAGTATCACATAATACGCCCCGATATATATATATATATATATATATATATATATATATATATATATATATATATATATATATATATATATATATATATATATATATATATATATATATATATCGGGCGTATAAAAAATAGTGTGGTAGATAAAAACATTAGAAAGGAAAAAATAACTTGCACCAAAAACTTGAACATTTTCACGCTCACGCTCACGCTCACGCCAGGGGTATCGCTATAGCTCTCTGTTCTTCGAACAGGCGAGTTAAAAACGGGAGGATTTTCTTTGTTGATGAAGATAGAAGAAGAATCTGGAAGGAGCATCTGGAATCCATCATGAATCAGGAAAATCAGTGGGATGGTTTCGTGGAAGCTGAAAGAACGGAGGGCCCAGTGAAATAAATCTCAAAGGAAGAAATAAAGAAAGCTTTG
>NC_140973.1:15131915-15134415 GCF_056783735.1 Eptatretus burgeri
TAAAACGATTAGAAAAGGATTGTATATGACTCACTAAATTAATGAAAGAAACAAATGAACCGATGAAATTAACCAAAGAAGAAAAATTAGAATTTAGAAAGAACAATATCTGTCATATTTGTGAGGGGGAAATTAAGGAGTCTAAAGTTAGGGATCATTGTCATCTTACTGGTAAATATAGAGGTCCCGCTCATTCCTGTTGTAATCTTAATTATAAATTACCTTCTTTTATTCCAGTCTTTCTTCACAACAGCGCCAACTATGATACACATCTATTTATGAATGAACTTTCAAAAACACCAGGGAATATTTCTGCCATAACAAACACAAGTCAAAAGTATATTTCATTTACAAAAATGATATTCACAAAACCTTTAACTCGTATTAGGTTTCTAGATTCTTACAAGTTTATGGGAACACCACTAGCCTACCTCGCATCAAATCTAAGCTCCACGGACTCTTTTCCAAATCTTAATTCATTCTTTCCAAAAGAGGAAATTCTCACTAAAGAGGAAATTCAGATTAAAGAGAGAATTCAAAGTAAAGAGGAAATTTGAGTTAATGAGGAAATTAATGAAGAAATTCTAACTGAAGATGAAATTCTAATTATAAAGAAAATTCGAACAATGAATGAAATTCTAACTAAAGAGGAAATTCAGATTAAAGATGAAATTCTGATTAAAGAAGGAATTCTTACGAGAGAGGAAATTCAAACAAGGAATGAAATTCAAAGTAAAGAGAAAATTCTTACAAGTAAGGGAATTTATCCTTATGATTATATGGATTCATTTATGAGATTTAAAGAAACACAACTTCCTTCAAAAGAAAGTTTCTATAATAACCTTTATGAAGAAGAGATAAGTGATAAGGAATATAAACACGCACAAGAAATATGGAAAATATTTAAGATAAAGAACCTTGGAGAGTATCATGATTTATATCTAAAAACAGATGTTTTATTGTTTGCTGATGTGTTTGAAGCTTTTAGATCACTCTGTCATAATAAAAATTTTTATGGATTAGATCCTGCCCACTATTTCACAGCTCCTGGTTTAGCTTGGAGTGCAATGTTGAAAATGACAAAACAAGATATAGATTTAATCAGTGATGTTGATATGCTTTTGATGATTGAGAAGTCCAAGAGAGGTGGAATATCACAAGTATGTTCAAAAAGATATACTAAAGCAAATAATAAATATCTTCCAAATTATGATAGTGAAAAAGATAGTAATTATTTGATGTATTTTGATGCTAATAATTTGTATGGATGGGCAATGTCTCAATCTCTGCCTTATGGTAAATTGAAGTGGGTGGAAGAAAAGGATTATGAAAAGGCTTTGATGAATATTGTTATTTCTTCTCAAGAGGAATTTAAATGACGAAGAAGAAGGTTATTATTTTGAAGTTGATTTGAGGTACCCGAGTGATCTTCATAATAAGCATAAAGACCTTCCTTTTGCATGTGAGAAAGAAACCCCAAAGAAAGAATGGTTCAGTGATTATCATAAAAGTTTTAATATTAAAGGCAAATCAACAGAAAAGTTATTAACAACATTCTATGATAAAGAGGGATATTTTTGCATCAGAGAAGCTTAAAACAGTTTTTGAGAGAAGGATTGAGAGTAGCTAAAATTCATAGAGTTTTAAAATTCAAACAAAGTCCTTGGGTGAAAAAGTATATTCAATTCAATACAGATATGAGAGCAAATACAAAAGTAAAATTTGAAGGGGACTTTTATAAATTAATGAATAATGCTGTATTTGGAAAGACTATGGAAAAATGTTAGAAACAGGCAAAACATTAGATTCGCAACATCTTGGAAAGAAGCTTCGAGATTGATAAATAAACCAAGTTTTGAGAGAGAAGAGGTTTTTTCAGAGAACTTTTCTGCAATTCATATGAAAAAGGAAAGTATTGTAATGGATAAACCAATTTATATTGGAACAGCAGTTCTTGATTTATCAAAGATATTGATGTATGATTATTTGTATAATGACTTAAAGCAAGAGTATGGTGAAAATGTTTCATTGTTGTATATGGACACTGATAGTTTTATCCTAGATATAAAAACTGATGATGTTTATAAAGATATGAAGAAAAATATTGGAGTATATGATACAAGTAATTTCAGCAAGAAGAGTGAGTTATTTTCCAAAAAGAATGAAAAGGTTATTGGTAAGTTTAAGGATGAGTTGGGTGGAAAAGTAATGAGTGAGTTTATTGGATTGAGAGCAAAGGTATATGCTTATAAGTATGGTGATCAGATTGATAAGAGGTTAAAGGGAATAAAGAAATATGTAATAAAGAAATCAATAACTTTTAGAAATTATTATAATTGTTTGATGAATAAGAAAGAAGAATATCGGAAAATGAATACAATAAGAAGTTATAAACATAACATATATGGTGAAGAAGTAAATAAAAAGGCATTAGGAGCCTTTGATGATAAGAGATTTATTTTAGATAATGGAATAGATTGTGTTCCATATGGATATTGTA
>NC_140973.1:15139415-15219415 GCF_056783735.1 Eptatretus burgeri
AAAGTGAAAAAAGAAGAAAAACTGGAATATATATTAAAAAAAAAAACACCATCACATTTTCTGTGTCGATGCCATTGTGAAGATGAAACGACGCGGTAATCTCCATCATTAAACACGGGGACTGATGATTATTAACACCGTTGGAGTGGTTTTCGGTAAACAATTGTTTCGTGAGGTGATAAATGAACGCACATTGTTGTGGGTTTTGTGGAGATATTATGTCCGTCGATGTGTTTCGAATTTAAAAACCGAATCTCCTCTTCACCGTTGATATTTATTGTTTTTTTTTCTTTTTCTAAACGTTCTGTGAGGAACTTGTTATCCATTTGTTTTTGTGAAAGGTTCATGTGGCGAAGGTACAAGATGAGGCGGTGTATGCTCGCCGTCCATTTAGCGCGTTCGTTTAAAACAATGAAACCTTATTTGACGCACAAATGTCATTGTGACCGGTACTGAGAGATCGTATAATAATTGTGGAGAGGCTATTTAAGCTCGATTTGATCGTGGGAATGCAGGGGGGATGTGACTGGACGTGTTTGTGGCGGTGAAGGATCGCGATTGTTTCATCAGAGCGACGTCAGGGCTCGTCAGGGTTGGGCTGGGCGGGAGCGGCTTTGAGGGAGAGACAGAGACAGAGAAAAGGGACACGGACACGGACACGGACACGGCCTGGTCGAAACCACGAGGGCCTAGATCATGGAAGGGGATCCCGACAGGCTGTGGGAACCTCAGTCCGGTACGCAGCAGCTCGTCTTCGTCTCTGGAACTCGCATTTGTTTTGCGCGCAAAGCATGATGCATCGTTTCTTGTGCCATTTGTTATTTTATGTTATCTGTTCGATTTATCTTGTCTCTCTGTCATCTCTACTCTGCACTCTTTTAACGTTGTCTATTGTTTCTTTGTTACGTCGTACCTTTTAATTGTCTCGTGTCTCATGTTTGTCAATTATCACCATCTCCCAAAAGCTTTACCAGCAATTTCCTTCCATGTTCCCTCCTCTCTCTCCCCCCCTTCCATCTCGCTCTTCCTCCCCGTAATCCCCTCCCCTTAGTTTTCCTCCTCTCTATCCCTTCTCCCCTCACCTTGGTTTACCTCGACACTCCCTTGTCCTGCCCCTCCCTTCCGCTCCCCATCCCTTTGTCCTACTCCCATCCTCCTCTCCCCCACGTTCTTTGACCTCCACTCCCCCCACCCCACATCCCTTGTCCACCTCCCCTCCCCAAAACATCCCTTGTCATCCTCTCCTCCACCCTGCATGCATTGTCCTACCCCTCTCCTCCCCACATCCCTTGTCCTCATTCTCCCTCCCCAATTCCCTTATTTTTCTCTTCTTCCCCCTCCCCTCCCCCTACTTTTTCATCCCTTGTGCCTCCTCTCCTCCACCCTGCATGCATTGTCCTCCCCCTCTCCTCCCCACATCCCTTGTCCTCATTCTCCCTCCCCTAATCCCTTATTTTTCTCTTCTTCTCCACTCCCCTCCCCTCCCCCACTTTTCCATCCCTTGTCCACCTCCCATTGCTTGTCCTCTCTCTCCCCCTCCTCATCTCTTGTCCTACTCCCCTCCTCCTCTCCCCCACATCCTTTGTCCTCCCCCCCACCCCACATCCCTTGTCCACCTCCCCTCCCCAAAACACCCCTTGTCATCCTCTCCTCCACCCTGCATGCATTGTCCTCCCCCCTCTCCTCTCCACATCCCTTGTCCTCATCCTCCCTCCCCTAATCCCTTATTTTTCTCCTCTTTCCCCCCTCCCCTCCCCCCACCTTTCCATCCCTTGTTCCTCCTCTCCCTCCTCGTTCTGCTCTTATTCCTCTTATCTTATTTCTCCAAATATGTTTCTGTTCTGGCTCTGTTATTAAACAATGTTCCCAACGACGGGAAATCCGAGGCTTTCTGTCTTGATTTTCATTCTTTTAATGTCACCTTTCTTCGCTGTCTTTCTCCTTGCTATAATTCATCATCCGTTGATGCGGTTGTTGTATATGGCTCCCCCACCCATCATTCTCATTCTCTTATAGTATTATTATGACTTCTGTAGACAAAGTCGAACCGAATTAAGGAGTGAGGTGACACCGGGTAGAGGGAAAAGCACTGACAGTGGGGCAAATGTGGACTCGACAAGGGGTTCTTTGGAGGAAAAAGGAAGGAAACGTCAGAGAAGAAAATAAGGGAAAGGAAAAGAACGGAAAAGTAGTATCCTGCAAGTAGATCATGAGGAATGGTTGAGTTAATGCGGATCGATCGAATCAAGGGTATGGATAGAAAACGACCTCAGATGATTAGTGGGGCAGATAACAGCAATTTTTGAGAGGAATCGTGCAAATGATGATGCAAGCATCAAATTTGGCACATTTGTTCTCCAGGGGATTGTAATCAAATCTGCCTGATTGGCCATTTGAAAATCCAAATTTTGGAAAAAAAAAAAAAAAAAAATAAAAAAGACCTCAAAGTCGAGCACGAATCAATGTTGGATGCTGGCTGAGATTGGTGAATGTTTCAGAAACATCATCAAAGACGTTCCAAGTCTGCCATGCAGTTTTCTTCCTTTTACCGCGGAAGGCAGACACGACGTCACATCCAGTGAACGCATGGAAGTATGGGATCCCTCTAGCTTTCTCAGGCCCGATTGCAGAAACTACCTCATGGACTGGAATCCATCGCGCCTTGGCTCCTTGGCCAAAGGCAATCCACATGTTCTCAAGACCTAGTTCCTGTAAGGATGGCAGTACAGATATTGCTATGACTAGTACGTCCGTGTCATTAGCCTTAATGATAATGGGCTTGCGACCATCCGTCGTTGCATCCCTGGCGTGTACAAATATTCGAGTGTCAGCTTCTTCATGACAACATGGAGACACAGCATCCAGTGACTTCCTTGTGTTGCTAATGGCATCTTCTCTTTTTGTGACAATGACTGTGCTTGTCGTCTGTGCTTCACACATCTTTTCCTCAAGGAAGTGAAACGGCTCAGTCTTGTTGCTGTCATCTCGAAGAAAGTTTCTCCAGTTACTTGGGGTCTTACTGGTTCCTGTCACTCTTCTTCTGATCAAACACATCAAACACTACGTCCACCCTCTCGTACTTGGCACCATAGGATTCCACCTTTGGGATGATGTCTTCTTTAGCATAGTCATCAAATATCTTTGAAGTGCGTGGAGGTAGGGCATTGATAAGTGCTGAGCCATCAATGATGACTGTATCTCCCCTTGGGTCTCTGTCTGGGATGTTCACTTGTTCTTCAAGAATTTCAGCCAGCTGCGACTTCAAATTTTTTTGAAGTTTTTTTTTTTTTTTTTTTTTTTTTTCTTTCAAAATTTGGATTTTCAAATGGCCAATCGGGCAGATTTGATCAGAAAGCCCTGCAGAACAGAAATTCCAAATTTTATGCTTGTATCATAATTTGCACGATTTTTCTACTATCTACTACACTACATGAAATCCAAGAAACTGTCTGTAGAACTCCAACATAGATATGGGTATGGGTATTAAACAATTTCTAGAGTGTTGAAAGTTCCCACGAGCATAGTGAGCTCCATCATTCGGAAATGGAGAGAATATAGAACTAACCACACTCTTCCCAGAGCTTGCTATCCGAGCAAACTGAGGAACTGGACAAGAAGGACTTTGGTCAGGGAAGTGACCAAGAACCCAATGACCACCCTGACAGAATTACAGAGTTCCTTGGCTGAGATGGGAGAACCTGCCGGAAGGACAACAGTTTCTGCAGCACTTCACAATTCTCGGCTTTATGGGAGAGTTGCCAGACAGAAGCCACTCTTGAGAAAAAGGCACATGACGGTACACCTAGAGTTTGCAAAAAGGCACGTGAAGGACTTAGAGCCTGAGGCAAAATATTCTGTGGTCTTGTGGGATGAAAATTGAACTCTTTGGCTTGAATGCAAAGCACTACGTCTGGTAGAAACTGAGCACGGCTCATCACTCATCTAACACCATCCCTACCGTGAAGCATGGTGGTGGCAGCATCATGTTACGGGGATGCTTTTCAGCAGCAGGGACTGGGAGACTTGTAAGGATAGGGGGAACAATGAATGGAGCCAAATACAGGCAAATCCTTGAGGAGAACCTGCTTCAGAGTGCAAAAGACCTCAGACCGTGGGCAAAGATTTACGTTCCAAGAGGACAATGACCCCAAGCATACAGCCAAAGCAACACTGGAATGGCTTCATAACAAGAATGTGAAAGTCCTTGAGTAGCCCAGCCAAAGCCCAGATTTTAATCCCATTGAGAATCTGTGGAAATACTTGAAGATTGCTGCTCACCGATGTTCCCCATCCAACTTTACAGAGCTTGAGCAAATCTGCAAGGAATGGGAGAAAATCCCCCAACTCCAGGTGTGCAAACCTGATACAGACATACCCAAGAAGTCTCAAAGCTGTAATTGCTGGTTCGGTGCTTTTACAAATATTGACTCAGGTGGTTGAATACTTCTTGATGCAAGACATTTCAGCTTTTCATTTTTAATTGACTTGTAAAAATTTCTAAAAACACTTTTTTCCACTTTGTCATCATGGGGTATTCTGTGTGGATCGGTGACAAAATTTTTTCAAATTAAATCCATTTTAAATTCAGGCTGTAACACCACAAAATGTGACAAAAGTCGAGGGGTGTGAATACTTTCTGAAGGCACTGTACAGTATGCCTCCACTAACGAAGTCCCCAGAGGCATTATGTTTTCGGGTTGTGCATCCGTGATAGGTTTTCGTTACTGTGATAACTTAAGAACGGCTGAATGGATCTAAGTAAAACTTGGTACAAGTATGTATTATGATGCAAAGATGAACTGATTCGATTATGCGGTCAAGAGATCAAAGGTGAAAGGTCAGAGGTCCCATGAGGTAAACATTCTGTTGCCCCATTAACTTGTGAACCAGTGATGGGATTTTGACCAAATTTAGGATAAGTATATGCAGTATTATGATACAAAGAGTAACTAATTAGGTTTTGGCATCAAGAGGTCAAAGGTCCGAGGTCATCCCAGGTTAAAACGTGATAATTGCGAACAGTTAAAGGGATTGAAATCAAACTTGGTACAAGTAAGTAGTGTGAGTGGAAGCATATCGGTCGATGTCGCAACGTCGAAGAGTGCCATTCTAGTTAACCTCCGCCATCGAAGATCGGAGGTTACTGTTTTCACCCCTTTCTGTTTGTTTGTTTGTGAACAGTATTATGGAAAAACTCCTCGACGGATTTCGACGAAACTTGGGGGGGTGGGGTTATGTCTGGTCCAAGGATCATGCCATTAGATTTTGGACTTGGTCCAAAATCCAATATGGCCGCTATGGTGGCCAATTTGAAAAAATATTTTAATTTTTTTTTTTTGCATTTCTACATGTTATAAGTGATTTCCAACAAAAAAAATAACATGCCAAAATTATAATTGCGGCTGATTTTCGAACTTCAGGTGGATATACCCACGTAAAATCAATTTCTGTCTCAAGTAATCTAGTTATGACGAATGAATTGAGTATGTAAAAGGGAAAGTTGCAAACTATAACTCTGTGAGCACTGTTGACGTCAAATTGAATGAATAGGATATCAGGTTCACTTGAGTGACCTAGCAGTATTGGCGGCGGAGGTTTTGCACTCTACCGAGTGTTCCCCCTCTCGTTTTGTATTGCGATTGGAAATTCGTAATAATTATTTGTAAAAAATGTAGGAGAGGCATTCCATTCCTTTAAGGTATTTCCAGTTCATTCCCTACCAGGCAGCCCCCTCAGTCCATTGTTCATTAACACGTATGGCCGGCACAGTAATTGTTTTGAGTGTGCATAAGGACCGGCTGATAGACCGGTAGGCAGGCAGTTGTCTGACGGCTGACTTCACCCTAACTCTAACTTTAATCCAAGTACACTAATCCTATTAACTCTCTCTCTCTCCTGATTTATCTCTTTGCTTCCCTGGGAGGAAGCATGGATACGTGTGGTGACAGAGGTTTGGGGAACGTGGCCCGACTTGACTCACTGGCGGAGCGGTTCAATGGGGGTTCCTACCCTTTTATTAACTATTTGCAATTGAGCAATTAATTTTGCATTTGAGCAATTCATGAGCAATTAATTTTGCTCATGATAGCCAGTTGCCTCTTCCTCCTCTTTCCAGCTGTAGCAAATGTTGAATGGTGTGAAGGATACTTATTCCTATTATTCTACCCCAAATGACTCCAATACCTCGCACTCCTTTTTCCTCCACCACCTCAGATATCGCACAAGACACAAAAGCACTTCCACCGCCAGACAATATACTGAACTTCAAGCTTTCAAAATTAAAACTGGAACAAAGCACAGACAAATATCATAAACATTTACATTCCGCATGACTCATCCATAACTGTACCAACCAAATACTCAATACAACTACAGAACCTTTGCTCCCTCCCAATCACCATCATTGGAGGGCACTTAAATGCCAAAGACACACCCATCACCAACCAAACAGCAGAGGCCAAACGCACAACGAAATTTGTTATTTATGTTGAATGACACACACATGCACACACGCACACCTTGCTTGTTACAATAACTTATCACCAGACATAACATTCTCTTTTCCATCACTTTGCACTACAACCATGTGGAGAACTGTGCAACAACTCCCTTCAGATCACCGACCTGTCATCATTACCATAAACACAGCTATAGACCTCATCGTAAACAAAAACAAAAGTCACCAATCACGAAAAAGCGATGTGGGATAACTTTGTGCATGACACTGAACAAGCATTCCAACAACTCATCACCTCCAACATTGACATCCACATCAAACAACATTGACATCCACTCTTCCCTGTCTTCTGATTCAGTATTAGCTCCTCCAATGTTGTCCCAAAGTGTGTGGTGTTCTGACATCTGTGGGCTCCATTCTAACTGAACAGACATCTCACTCTCTCAATCAGTACACTCGTCACCAAAATCATGCTCCGTCCTTCCTCTCAGCACACCTCCCCTTCTTCCCAAACCCTCAAATCTTGTACTTCCCTCTGCCCACTCCCTTCTTCTTCACCATACTTCTACCAAGTCTCATTCTTCCCCTCTCAACACCTCTTCCATCGCCCTCCTGCACCTTGGCCGTGCCTGCTCTCTCAACCCTCCCTCACAAAGCGACCTTCACACTCTTCTGCCTCCAAGCTTCCCTCTCACCTTTCTCAAAAATTCCCCCTCACCCTTCTCCCTCAACTCTCCCCCTTACCCTTCTCCCTCAACTCTCCCCCTTACCCTTCTCCCTCAACTCTCCCCCTTACCCTTCTCCCTCAACTCTCCCCCTTACCCTTCTCCCTCAACTCTCCCCCCTTACCCTTCTCCCTCAACTCTCCCCCCTTACCCTTCTCCCTCAACTCTCCCCCTTACCCTTCTCCCTCAACTCTCCCCCTTACCCTTCTCCCTCAACTCTCCCCCTTACCCTTCTCCCTCAACTCTCCCCCTTACCCTTCTCCCTCAACTCTCCCCCTTACCCTTCTCCCTCAACTCTCCCCCTTACCCTTCTCCCTCAACTCTCCCCCCTTACCCTTCTCCCTCAACTCTCCCCCCTTACCCTTCTCCCTCAACTCTCCCCCTTACCCTTCTCCCTCAACTCTCCCCTTACCCTTCTCCCTCAACTCTCCCCCTTACCCTTCTCCCTCAACTCTCCCCCTTACCCTTCTCCCTCAACTCTCCCCCTTACCCTTCTCCCTCAACTCTCCCCCTTACCCTTCTCCCTCAACTCTCCCCCTTACCCTTCTCCCTCAACTCTCCCCCTTACCCTTCTCCCTCAACTCTCCCCCTTACCCTTCTCCCTCAACTCTCCCCCTTACCCTTCTCCCTCAACTCTCCCCCCTTACCCTTCTCCCTCAACTCTCCCCCTTACCCTTCTCCCTCAACTCTCCCCCTTACCCTTCTCCCTCAACTCTCCCCCTTACCCTTCTCCCTCAACTCTCCCCCTTACCCTTCTCCCTCAACTCTCCCCCTTACCCTTCTCCCTCAACTCTCCCCCCTTACCCTTCTCCCTCAACTCTCCCCCTTACCCTTCTCCCTCAACTCTCCCCTTACCCTTCTCCCTCAACTCTCCCCCTTACCCTTCTCCCTCAACTCTCCCCCTTACCCTTCTCCCTCAACTCTCCCCCTTACCCTTCTCCCTCAACTCTCCCCCCTTACCCTTCTCCCTCAACTCTCCCCCTTACCCTTCTCCCTCAACTCTCCCCCTTACCCTTCTCCCTCAACTCTCCCCTTACCCTTCTCCCTCAACTCTCCCCCTTACCCTTCTCCCTCAACTCTCCCCCTTACCCTTCTCCCTCAACTCTCCCCCTTACCCTTCTCCCTCAACTCTCCCCCTTACCCTTCTCCCTCAACTCTCCCCCTTACCCTTCTCCCTCAACTCTCCCCCTTACCCTTCTCCCTCAACTCTCCCCCTTACCCTTCTCCCTCAACTCTCCCCCTTACCCTTCTCCCTCAACTCTCCCCCTTACCCTTCTCCCTCAACTCTCCCCCCTTACCCTTCTCCCTCAACTCTCCCCCTTACCCTTCTCCCTCAGCTCTCCCCCTAACCCTTCTCCCTCAACTCTCCCCCTTACCCTTCTCCCTCAACTCTCCCCCCTTACCCTTCTCCCTCAACTCTCCCCCTTACCCTTCTCCCTCAACTCTCCCCCTTACCCTTCTCCCTCAACTCTCCCCCTTACCCTTCTCCCTCAACTCTCCCCCTTACCCTTCTCCCTCAGCTCTCCCCCTAACCCTTCTCCCTCAACTCTCCCCCTTACCTTTCTCCCTCAACTCTCCCCCTTACCCTTCTCCCTCAACTCTCCCCCTCATTCCCCCTCATTCCCCCTTCCCAAAGTTGCCCCCCTCTCACATCCACAAAGGTGCGTCCTTCCCCTCCCTTTCTCTCTTCCACCTCATCACTCCACCTCCTCCAATCTTCAACTGCCCTCTGCCCCCTCTCTTATTACTCCCTACTGTACCTCAACCCATCACCACCGAGCTTTTTCTCCTCATCCGACCCTCTCCCCATGCTTTTCTGAAAACCCCCACACTCTTTCAATAACCCTCCTTCCCTCCTTCGTCCTCCCCTCCCCTCCCCTGCACCCAAAACCTCTTCCCCTCCCGCGTCATTAACAGTGTGGACCTTAAACATCCAGGGCCTTCGCTCAAACCTTACACATCTTTACATACAGGTTGCCACTGACAAACCAGGCATAATCTGCCAAACAGAAACTTTCCTCCCTCAAGACATCTCTGATTCCCAAGTATCTCTCCCTGGTTACTCCCTCCTCAGGTATGACAGGCCTGAGCCTCGTCCTGACGGGGAGTTGCTCTCTTCATCAAAGACTCTATTCCTCACTCTCCATGCACTGCCCTCTCTCACACACACCACCCCAGGAATGCCTTTGGCTACGGCTTCCCTCTGCTCCTACCTCATGTTTATATGTGTGTTGTACCGTCCACCAAACGGTGATGACTCCATTTAAATCTCGCTTGCCGACAACATGGACCAACTTCTATCTTCTCATCCGAACTCTCTCTTCCTCATATGCGACTTCAATCGTCATCATGCCAGTTGATTAGGTGTGGGTAACTCTCTCACCTGTCATGGCACTTCAGCAAAAGACTTCTGCGACTCTTTGGAACTGACTCAATCCGTCAAATTCCCGACCCGGATCTCAACCAACAGTACTCCATCTCTTCTGGATCTGATTTTGACAAATTTCCTTGAAAATATCTGCTGTTCTTCCACCGTTCCAATCGGTTCGTCTGACCATGTGCTTGTCAAAGTGGACATCTCTCTGGCTGTTATTAGAGAACCACCTCAGTGCCGTCGAGTCTGGAATTTCACCCAGGCCAACTGGCAGGGTCTCCAAGCAGCCATCAAACTTCTAGACTGGTCTCCCATCTCTACTTCCTCCAACATCAACTCATCCTGGGAATTCTTTCACAGAAACTTGCTCTCCCTCATGCACAGATTTATCCCCTCTCGTCTTCAGTTGTCCTACCCTTCCTCCTGCCCATGGTACACTGAAGCTTGTGGCGAGGCAGTTGTTCTGAAACAACTTGCCTTTGCCTCATGGAAAACAAACCCAACTGAGGGTAATCTCAGTTCCTTCCATAAAGCTTGTAACAAGTGTGTCTACCCTCATGAGAGCCAGAAAACATCTTTCTAATCTCAAGTCTGAACTCTCAAACCTCTCTCCCTCCAAATCCTGGTGGCATCAAGTTAAGTCTCTTTCTGGTGTATGTTCCCCCTCCATCCCCTCTCTTACCTTAGTCTTTTAACAAATTACACTGAACATACACACACATACACACACATACACACACCATCACTTTTAACACTTCCATGTCATTCTCAGATCACATCACAAGCATTAAAAAAAATGCCCACCCAGGGTGAACACACTTGGGGCACTCACAGACACCACAAAGAAACATCACTCATATACAAGCAGTACATTGTATCTGTCATTAACTACACCAGCTCATCTTGGGCCTCCAGCCTATCAAACACGCATCTCAACACCTTGCAGACCATACAAAACAAAGCCCTTCGCATCGTCACAGGTTTCACATTAATAACACTCATTGAGCACCGTCCTACACACATCGGTAAAAATCAAAGACTACTTGGACATGAAAGGTACACAGTTCCTTGCATGTGTTAAGTGCCAATCCTAATCACCCTTGCCACTACATGTACAACTACCCACAGGCCCCTAGACACATTGAAGCAACACCATAAAGACACTACAGTGACATCCTTCAAAACTCCCCCCCCCCAATGAACAACGGAAACTAGAAAAAGCTCATCCACACCCACATCACCATAAACACAATTAAACTATAAACCCAAGCAGTATCCTGGGCAATTTACCCTCACCCATCCATGACAGACCAACTCCTCTCCAAGTCTGATCATGTTCACCTTGTATGCCTCCGCTGTGGACACCACCCACAGCTCTTACACGACAAACACACACTCGATGACACCACTGACACCTGCAATCTCTGTCAGGCCACCCCACACACAACAAAACACATTATGGAAGACTGCATGGTCCTGGCTCCACTTAGTCAAGAGCACATCATAGATCTGAGGGATCTCTGGGTCACTCCTGGGAGATCGATCAGCTATCTCTGTGCCACGGGCCTGTACTGACTGGGGCAACACAACAACAAAAACAACAACCTCTGCCACCAAAGTAGGATAGAGATTATGTTTCCACCCCTGTTTGTCTGTTTGTTTGTCTGTGTCGGTCTGTCTGTTTGTGAGCAGGATATCTTAAAAAGTTGTGGACGGATTCGGACAATTTTGTGGACAGGTTGGGTGTGTGAAGAGGCTGAATTGATTCAATTTTGGTGAAGATATGGATCCGAATCTGGAAACGAGGATTAAAAAATATTTTTTAAGTGATTCTTCACCATTGAGAGATGGAGCCAAAAACTATAGATAGCATGTTATTTCAAAAAGGTGTGGACGAGTTATGACAGAACTTGGTGGATGAGTTGGTGAGGTGACGAGAGCAAGCCGATATGATTTTGGTTCAGGTCCTGGTTCAAATCTGGCCCATCAATGTGATACCCCCTGCCAGGCTGAACAGTTTACGTTTCGTATGTGCTCTACCGAGTGCCGTTCTAGTTTTGTTTTTGTTTTTGTCAGAATGCCATTGGTGATGGAAAGATGACATGATTGCCGGATCCAGTAGCATTAGAACTGTTTGCTGGTAGTCCATCATATTCTATGACAGAAGTCCTCCAAGTTGAGTGAGCGGAGGAAACCTTTTCCTTCATCTCGAGTGATTTATTATTTGGTACAATTAGTACAGTCAGCATGGGTGAAAACTGCTCCAAAATTCGGGAAAATCTGCTTCCAAATAGCCGCTGCCTTTAAATAACAGGAAATGCCGAAATAGCATCGATATGCTTCATATCTGCAATTCGGCTGAAATTCGCATCAGCGTATGCTCGTTCTGTGATCTTTGCATGTCCCTTCTGCAGTTTGGTGGACATGAGTGATCACTATATGGGATATGTTGTCATGTGACCAGCTTCTGATTGACATGCCAGACATGATCACAAGAGTTCTCCAAGCTCAGATGACCCAAACTGTTGTTCATGAACTCACTGTATGTTGCTAGGAATTTGCATATATATTTTGGAGCTTGCATGTACTGCCAGGGACCCCAAAAATGAAGTCATATGTGGTTGTTTTTTTTTGGAGGGGGAGGGATACACCGTCGAGGCTTGTATGAGAGTGAACGCACAGAACATATGTGTGGAACAGAGACATGAGATCTGTGGAAGGGAGAGGGATTGGATGGGGTACACAGGGTATACAAGATGGACATTACAGGGACTTTCAGGAAGGAAAACAGGGAATTTGAAGGAGGTGGGTTTGGGGTGGATTAACGGGGGGTATAAAAGATCGAAGATTTGGATGGGGGACGATAAGAGGCGGTGGTGAACAGCTGTTTTGAAGACCTGGAGGGTGGAGTGGGATTCAAGAGAGTGTGGAAGTTTGTTCCAAATGTGGGAAAGAAGAGGAATGAAAGAGTGAAGGTGAGCAGTGATTCTTGACTTTGGTAGTTTTACCAGAAGGGGGTTGCTGGCAGACTGAGCGCCCTGCAGAAATATTTGGGGGGGGGGGCATCTCAGACTGAGCAAGTGGGGTGGGGCCAGAGAGGAGACTGTAGAAGACACAGACCACCGACCTGACTGCGGTGAGAGAGCGAGTGACCCAAAGACTCAGCCACATCGTGGGAGATACCAATGATCCTAAATGCCTTGGTTTCCACAGTGTGAAGCTGAGAAAGGTGAGAGGTGGGAGCACCAGCCCAGAGGTGAAAGCAGTACTCCATCAGGCTGCGGATGAAAGCTTTGTTTGTGGTCAGGAGCTCAGGTGTGCCAAGGAAGGATTTTGCACAACGGAGGATGTCCAGTCGGCAACTGGCTTTGCAGGCCGGCTTGGAAATGTGGCTTTCCCAGGAAAGATCATGGCTGATAGTGAGACCCAGAAGCTTGAATGAAAGGACTTCTTCCAGAGGATTCTTGAGGAAGTAGATGGGGTGGGGGGGGGGGGTTCTAAACGGTCTTTTCTGAGAGACATAGTGAGAGTGACAGATTTGTTTTCAGTATTGAAAGACATGTTCCACGTATTGGACCAGCTTATGATTTTATCCAGATCTGCAGAGAGTGAAGAGGCTGCTGCTTGCCGATCTGAGGGATGACAGATAGTATGGTAGAGGGTGGAGTCATCAACATCAGCAAAGGGTTGAAAGAATGAGTAAATAATTTGATGATTATGATTTTTTTATCATAACAGTTTTCCTGGTGTTGCCTTAACGGTTAAGCTGGCCTGCTTAAGATCTCATAGATTCTTCAGTTCAAGCCCCTGTCGACTGTTGAATGAACACCAGGTGGATTGACTCAGCCTGTCATCCTTCCGATGTCAGCAAAATGAGTACCTGCTTACTGGTTACGGGCACTGCATTAGCGGCACAGCTGTGGCCCCAGAAAATTATGCTACCAAGCAGCCACAAGCTGCACACAAATAAATATATCGTAACAGTAGGAGGCCACAAAGAAGATTCATCAGAAGGCCAACACAAAACTAGGCTTTTACTTATAAGTCATCCTCTCTTGCCTCGTACTATATACCAGGGAAGTAGGTTTAACAAAGACACAACAAAGCTGGGGGGGGGGGAGGAAGAAAGTAACGAAATGGAGGAGATTCCCCTGCCTTCCTCCTTGGAGTGGTCACAGATTTGAGATGGCAGTCCAGCGATCAGTCATTGCCGGAACATTCCTCTGGCTCGGCTGAACCCGAGCGGGTCACCACGTGGTTTCCCCCCAAATCACATGGCGAGTACTCCAACTCAGGCTCATGGCAGAACTCCATAGAAAAGTCGCTCACCAGAAACGGCAGCTCTGCTCTGCCCACTTTCTCTCCCTGCTCCCTCCTGTTCACCACCACCCTTCCAAGCCCTTTCTTTAAAATGATAGTTTTTCTCAGCAGAATTATGTCGCTGTTATTAGAGTATCAGGTAAAACCTAGCTGGCTTCAGTTTATTTCACCCCCCATCTCACCCCCACCGCCTCCTTCTCTGCTATGCTTATCCCTGCAGCCACAAGTATCAGGGCATGACAGCAGAAATGGCTAGGATGTTATGGCTTTCATGAATAAGCTCAAATGATACTGGCTTTGTAATATGCACTGAGCAAGTTGCGTAAGTCGAGTAATTTAGCCTCTCTGAACCATGTAAGGTTCATCATTGGTAGACATCGTCTGTTTTGAAATAGAGACAAGTACAGACCCAAAACTTTGTTTTGATTTCCTCCTGTTTTATCTGCCGTGTTAACAAGGAAGCTTTTTAAAAACGGCTTATGGTGTTAAAGTAGTGAGATGTCATTCCGGGTGATGTAGCTTTTAATGTTGTCGGTCTGCATTTGGCACAGTAGCACCATTCCATATGCATGAGGAAATTGTTCCATAAGCATGTGCCAACAGAAAGAGAGAAAATAAAATATACTAGTAAATACACACTCTCGTGTGCAGCCTTTTTTGTAGCTGCTGGTTGTGTCATTGGTTAGGGACACTGCTATGCCACTGATGCATTGCCCCTATTACCAGTATACCGGTACTCATTTTGCTGACCTCAGAAGGATGACAGGCTGAGTCAACCCCACCTGGTGTTAATTCAGCGACCAACGGGGCTCAACCTCAGGACCCCAGGATCCCAAGCCGGCCACCCTAACTATTAAGCCAACACCAGGCTTGTATTTCATCAAATTTGTGGTGGAAACAAATTTTGAGCCCATACTCCTGTCACAGGTTAAAACTGTCTGTTGTTTTTTGAGATTAATTCCAGTTGTGACATCACTTTCCTTCAAATAATTTATTGATGTATTCCCCAGCAGTCTCAGATGACAACAATGTGACTTTGAAAAGGCCACGAGTGCAAAGAAAAAGCAAAATCATTGAAGCCTTCGTATAAAGAGATGTTTGGTCGACGACGAAGGAGATTGGCGGATGAAGGTTCAGGAGTATGAAATAATTAAGGAGATGTTTTATTATTCTTTTTACAATTGAACCTGATGAATAATTAATTGATGTTATTTTTTGAAGACATGTTTTCTTGACTGTACATGGAAGGCAGCTCACTACATTAAACACTCACTGATGTACCATATACCTGGTGTACAACACAAAGTAAGCTGCACAACACAAAGTAAAGTGCCCCAATCCCTTTATGCCTGATGTTCGCTTAATGGTTAGGGTGGTGGGTTTGGGATCCTAGGATCCCTATGGAGTTGAATTAATACCAGGTGGGGTTGACTCTGCCTGTCATCTTTCTGAAGTCGACAAAATGAGGGCCAGCTTGCTGGTATACTGTGTCGGAGTGGCGGCCCGTCCAGGATTGTGCGCAATAGCCAAGGAGACTACTTAGGCAGCACCAACGTTCTGCACAGAGTATGGATGGATGGATGGATGGATGGATGATGTACCATACTCTGTATTACAGTGTTGGTTCTGCCGAAGCAGTTTCTTGGTAGTGCTATGCTGGATGGTTTGCCATTGCTTTCCCAGCAGTAGTAAGGGCAGAAATTTGGAATTTGTTCAGGGTGCCGGTAATAGCTCGCCCACTCTTTGCAAAGGACACCGTGGGTTATTTACCGTCCAGGGTCATTCCGTGTCAAATCAGTCAAAAAATGAAATTCTGCGGTGACCCCTCAGATTTTCCTGAAAAAATTCTCAAAGCTACCTTAACATATATGAGGAAGGTTTGCCAAGTTATAGCTCAAAATTCCAAGTAGTGTCCGAGATATGGCTCTACAAACACCCTAAGGGTGTTTCAATTCTGGCAGTCGCGAGTTGCAGATTTGTATCTGGAGCATTTTTGGAGGGCTCTAAATTCCATTGTTTTAAAGAGTTCTGAAAATTCACACAAATGGTGCCTATTAGTGAGGCTTTCAGAATCTGACATCAAAAATGTTCTGCTTAAAATACTTTTTAAGATAAGTACTCTCAAAAGTAGTGATTTGTAAAATGCAGTCAAAAAAATTGGAGTTTTCAAATTGCTGCCAACAGTCAGTTTATTCATCATGAAGAATTTTGTTGCCTGATTTACATAATCTAGTGACTGGATCATTTACAAAAGAAAACTGAAACCTTTTGGAGCAAAATATTGAGTGCTATAGGTGTCTGAAGTTTGCTCCAGACTCAACGACACTGAAATTTACCCCGGTTTTACCCCAAGTGTTCAAACAAATCGTGTCTCTGCACAAAAAGCCATGCATTACAGTCATTAAATCCCCTCTACCCCTTTTCCGGGCAATGGGACTACGACTTGCGATTTTTTTTTTTTTTTACCGAAACACGGAGAATAATGCAAGTGGTTTAATCACTGACCCTTGCCGGAGGGAGTGGGTATTGACACCGACAGTATTTAATTTAAAAAAAAAAATACCTCATGTGTTACTTTTACTAAAAAGAGACCCATCCGTTCGTCCCAAGAAGAAGCGGGACCTCAATCAGGGAACGGGTACTGACAACATATTTCGCTCCCAGCGGGAGCGGTTATTCCTCGTAGTTTAAATTATATAATTCTAATCGGCGCGCACGCTTGTCCGCACCTAGTCACACGAAAGGCAATGATAAAAAGACATTAGCTCCCATCATCTGTATATTGCAGTCACGTCATGCCCTTTTCTCTCTTGGGAGGAAACTTAACACCAGGCACACGATGCCTGCACAGTTCTGGGTGAAGACAACTCAACTTTGGAAACGTTATACCCAAGCCTTGTCTGCTAGGCAGCTATAGCAGTTTGTGGTCCTTAAAGCAGAACCCAAATGCAATTTTTTTCTTTCTTTCTGAAAACCATTTTAAAATCGTTTATCATGGTCAATCTGAAGGGAAACGTTTTTGAATTTTTTTTTTGTCAATCACAAAGTGCCAAAAAAGTCCTGAAGTGTCGCCTTTCGATGTTCACCAGTGACATCACACCTTGAACCCACTTTAATCCAAATGGTGCCTCACATATATAGAGAAACGGAGTATTTTAAGCTCGGATTTCGATACTGATTCCACCGTTATTAGCAACTTTGAAGGTTCTCAGTATGTTGAAACTGATCAGTCGGATTTTGAAGAAACTATTAGAGAAAAATATTAGTGATCGCTTTCGGGAAGATTATGGAGCCGTATAGTTTTGAGCCTTATGCGAGCGATTCAGATGAAAATGGCGATCATTGGAGCTGTTGGTGAAGATGGAAACTCCAGTCACATGTTCAATACAGATTGGTAGGTTTTGTTTTTTTCTGTTCAACTGACAATTTATGAAGGATTTTTTTTATTCATTGATAAATCGGTTATGTTGCTCCAGTCGAGGCACGGACACCGCTGTGGAAGAAATGAACTCTATTTCCACTCGAGTTCAGCATAGAAAGGAGAATGTTTTTAGTAACATTACATACATGCGCACATACGGGAGGAAAATCCATCATTGAGATTCTCTCCAAGGAAAAACCCTCACCCAAGTCTTGTATATCGATTGAACAAGCAGGATAAAAGAGAAATAGCTTTTCATCTGTGAAAGGGTAACGATTCCCATAGTTCGAAATCAAAATAACTACTTTTTTGCTTTTGGGAAAGGGTTGGAACAATCTAAACAATGTTGGTTCCAGGAGGCAAGGCCCAAGTACAGCCAATCAGGAAAGAGCACAACAGCCCCTCAATGTCTCACAGGGTATTGGAGGTACAGACAGTTTACACAGATCAAGGGAGTGATCGTTACTTCGGCACGTTCCCAGTGTTGTTAAAGAACAACATTACATTTCTGACATTCTGACTGGTGTCGCTCCTCGGCAACTTTTACAATGTCTCTGCACAGAAAGCCATGCATTATAGTCATTAAATTTGTGAACTAAATAAGAAATGTCTAAAGTTATACTTAACCGTGTACTAATTGATACACTTAAGTCTTCCTGGAACTTTTGCAACATTTCTAGGTTGTTACATAGTTATCATTAAAAATGACAAATCAATATCAACTGAAGGCGGATGTATTGTTACGAATCTGGAAGCCATGAACACACAAAATACAGGTCCTATAAATTAGTTATATCGGTAAGTATGTGTTTTATAGACTGTTTCCCTTCCCTTGTCTAATGGGTGAATAAATGTTCATGCGCTGAGTTACTTTAGATAGTTAGGATTTCCTTTTATTTGTAACACCATCAGCAACGGATTACTACGGCTCTGCAGAGAACAACAACAACCCTCTGCTCCCGGATTCTCCACACGCTCAGTGGGAGAGGGGTGATCCCCCTACCCACCGATGTGCTGGGCAGCGCGCCGAGTGGGGGAGGGGTCGAGCCGCACCGGAGCGGATAAAAGGGGAGTCAGTCAATCGGTCCGGGGAAGAATCTGGTCTTGGTCATCGTCATCGTCGTCTTCTTTGTCCTCCCCATGATCGAGAGCTCGAGCGATGCCAGTCCCCGACAAGGACCGCAAGGATTGGGCACCGTGCCTCTCTCGGCGAACGGGTGAGCTTGAGGGACACAATCCCCCCGCAAGAATCTCAAGGGTCGCTCGCCGGTGTTCGGGTTCGGCTCACCTCTCGCTGGTGCCCAGGTCGACGCGAAGACCACATGAGGTGGACAGGTCCAAGACAGACCCTGGTCTTCAGCCCGACTGTCTTCCGGGCTGGAGGTCCGAATAAAGACCATTCGGTCCGATTCTTTGGGTGTGTGTGCGTGTGTATCCGTGGGCCCGTCTGCTAAGAAGTGAATTGAATAAGTGCTTTTTGCCTGTATATGCGTGCATTTATTAATATTCGGTTTAACTCTGTCCTTATGTTCTCCCCTCATTCCCCCCCCCCCATCGTCAATAAACATCCCCATTTGTGAAATGTTTCAGCTCGTTCGTGTCTATTTCTTCATTGGCTTCGCGTGCTGCGTGTTGGAAAATTAGCCAGGCCGTTGTAACGGGATATTTGGGGCCGACGGATCTCTGCGATCAAACCGCTCGGATCGCACACGGAACGGGTACGCTAAGCGGCACGTTCCGTACGGGTGCCGTCGAGGGTGAATTTCACCGGTAGGTTGGACCATGTGGGTATTTAGGTAAATTGAAATTGGCAATCGACCCTACCCAACGTGGTCTGTCT
Source organism: Eptatretus burgeri (assembly GCF_056783735.1). Lineage (NCBI taxonomy): Eukaryota > Metazoa > Chordata > Myxini > Myxiniformes > Myxinidae > Eptatretus > Eptatretus burgeri. The sequence goes on from NC_140973.1 coordinate 15,158,553, forward strand.
ATTGGCGAACTTCGGTCCAATAAGGGACCCGTACAACTCTGGAGTTTTCCGAAGAAGTACGATCTGAATTCCGGGCGATCGGTTGAGCCGACCCTGCAGCTCCATCTAGCAGTCACGCTTGTGGCCAACGCCCGGCCCCGCAACGGTATGTTTTACAGAAAATAAATGGAACAGAATACATGCTTAATCATTTTTACAATGGAATCCTTTCAACTGCAGCATTTTACCAAAGTTCAAATAATATTTTATGAGTGAGGAACAATGTCTTATTCATTCACACCAATTACAAATGCTTAAAGAGGAAATCGTCGACACCGCCCAGGCACACTTGCCTTGTTGATCTCTTGTCCCAGTGGAGAGGGGAGTGGTGCTATGGGGGAGGGGAGGGGAGTGTGTGTGTGTCTGTTTATGGTGGAGGGGGGTGTGGGGTGGTTATTGTGGTGGAGGGTGTGTGTGGAATTGTGGTGGGTATTGTTTGGGTGATTGTTGATGGGGAATTGTGGGGGGGATGGTGGAAAGGGGTGGGGTGGGACGGTGGTGGGTACTGTGGAGGTGATGGTTGATGGGGGATTGGGTCCATTGGGACCATGAGAGTTTTAGCATCATCGGTCAAATCATATCAGAGGAGTAGATGACGACACATACATACTGTTACGTTTGTTGGGGTAGATGGAGGAATCCCATTGTGAATATAGTATGGTCCGTAGACGAGTAGGAGACATCTCGATGCAATTTAAGTATGGAAAACTGTGAGCTTAAGATTGTTACGTGTCACCACACTGGGGGTGGTGTTGTGCTAAGAAGGGTTTAAGGCTCGTTTCTCCCAGTATGTAATTGCCCCCGTGACCTTTTCCGACGTTTTTTTACATTTAAAAGGCTGGCCATAAAGAACCATGCTTCATAACAACAATAGCTGGCAGACCACACCCCCCCCCCCCCGAGTGATGATTGGTCGGGGTGACGTCGAGAGGGAGGACGGTTGAAAGACAACAGTCGGCCCTCTTGTCTCTTCTGGGCATGATGAGAGAGCTGCCAAATTCTGTTGTAGTGCTGGTGCGAATTTGTTCACGTGCTGAAATAAGGCTCTAGCTGTTGGCGGCTTGGCTGGGCCAATACAAGAAGAAAGCCAAGACTGGGCTGGCGGTCGCTCCTGCTCGTCTGTTCTGCCAGTCTCGGCAGTCGTCTTGTTGTGTGATCAAGGACAAAGGTAGCGCCATTTGGTATGTGCAGACCTGGAACTTGGAGGAGAGCGGTGTGGCAATCTCGTTCATGAAAAGAAACTGTACGGCAGTTTGTGGGCTCCTGGCGATGAAGACCATCCACATGAATTGCCACAAGGATGTGGCCGCAGAGAGCAACTTCGCGCCATTTTGTTGTTTTTCCGCGCGGTGGCTACGCGGTTCGACGACACCAGGCTCCTAAAGGTCATCTCTCGACTCAAAAGCTGAGTGCCGGCATAAAGGGGGGATTTTCTTTTATATTTATCTTTCCCCTTGCCTGTTTTTATGACCGAGTGGAGACCTCTCAAATTAGGATTTAGTTCACTTCACTTTTCCTTACTTCACTCTTCGATTTATTTTCATTATCACCCTTGATTGATGTTTATTAAGTCATTGTTGTTGAATTTCTATGTGTTTGTCTGTTGTGGGTTCGAGAATAAACCCGTGTGCTGTCATTCTGGTTAAGCGCCCTCCCTGCCTCCATCCCGTGCGCGTCGTAACCGCCAAAAATTTTTGCTGTTTGCCTCCGAGTTAAAACTGTCTGGCTGTCCGTCCAGGCTGGTGTTAATCGGCCTGGACAAGACAACACTTTCTCTCCACTATAAAAAGATGGTGGTTCATTTGAATGGCAGAAATTTGTGTTGATAATCGAAAAAAAATTCACTATTTTATTATTTTCTTTTCAGGTGCTGTTCTAGTAACTGCCGGTCAATGGCAACAGTTGTTTGATTCACTGCTAAAATTGCCCGTGTACATGAGCTGGTGTTACAGTTTTGAGTGACGGCTGTTTCTTCTGCTTTATCGTGGGAATGGCATCCCCTCCCTCAATTGTGGAGGATAACCACAAGATCTAGCCATCTCTGTTGTTTCATAACAGTTCTCTGTAAAATGTTCTGAGCACAAAAGCAAACATTTTGTAGGCCCGATCCACACTTGGATATTTCAGACAAACCTCGTCCAATTTCTGGCAAACGTAGGTTGTTTCGACCATTGGTGTAGCATGAAACCATCTCTGTTTGTATTGCTGCAACCACCAAAGACGCATGGACTCGACATATTTGTGGACAATCGAAAATTATTTGCTGTTTGAGATAAACTGTACTGCGATGTAACCCATAGACAATACTAATCTGGCAGTCAACTCCCAATTGTGATGTCATGGTTTAGCGTGAAGAAGGAGAAGAAGAAGATTTTGACCTTTAATCGCAAAATGACCTCCTTTATAAACCGAAAAAGACACATCTATTTTATAGGGTGTCAAGGGATAGATTAGCAATGAAGTGGTTTGAGCATTTGGGTTCCCCTTTAAAGACACGTGGGCATTAAGTATCCATCATGGAGGTTGTGTGTAAACTGTCTGACTTCCTTGTGCAGTTAAAAAATGCACAAGAATAACCACAAATGTTCCTAATCATATAGCTTTGTACTTTCACTTTTATTTAATTTTCTATTTTGTGCCTTTTTTTTCTGTTTCAGATACCCATCTACCTCCCACTATGGAAGGCAAGTTTGTTTACACAGCATCGATGCTTCTCACAACACTTGGAAATGATTATTTGCAGCCTGAAAAGCTTTACTTCAAAGTTTGCTATAATTCTGGAAAATCTAATGCCGTCACATTTGTTGTCCTTCAATGAGCATGCATTCATCTTGCTTGTGAGTTTTGAACGTGAGAACAAGCACGTTCAATTTTAAATCACAACTGTTTACTCTCATCGTTCATCGCATGATGGATAAAAGGTATTAGTTGGTATATTTTAAAGATCCCATGGTGTCTTCCGTGAAGAGTTGGTGAGCTATCACTGGCACCCTGAACAGATTCAAAATTCCTGCCCTGACTACTGCTGAGAAGAAAATGGCAAACTACCCAGTATAACCCTGGCTCAGGAAGCTGCTTCGGTGGCACCAACACTCTGTGAAGAGTATATTGTTACGAATTCGCACCCGCCGGCGTGCGAACGGCCGCTTTCCACTAATAGTAGCCGCTTGCCCACCGGACGGACAATTCAGTCGTGACCTTCCGGAGCAACGCCGGAACCCTGTCACGGGTGGGTCTTCAACCCCACCACGGCCTAGCCAATTTTCTACCCGCACAGGATAGGGTCACTCGCCGAATCTCGATATACCTAAATACCCGCACGGATAGCTAACCGGGTGACTGTACCTCGGCGCAGGTCGGCTGGGGACACGAACCGCTTAAGCGGTCCGTTCCGTTCTGCAGTGATAACCGAGCGGGTATTATCGCCCAACCTCTCCGGATCCGATTCTATTTAACGGGTGTTTAAAACCCAGCTATTTATTCCGCGATGCAAGATGGCATTTTCAATAGGGAGAGGACGCAACGAACGGGGTACATTTCAACAAAGCAAATTTATTCTCTATTACACGTATGTACAGCCAACACGTATACAGGCAAACAAAAGCAAGGGAAAGCACTATGACCGAATATAAGCAGTAATAATTTACAGGCACTTAAGCCGTTCAACTTCTCAGACTCGGCCCCACAACATTAATTCAAAAGCCCAAAAGAAAAGGGCCATCCCCAAAAGACGAGGAAGGCAGACCGGGTCCGTAGACCTTTATGTGTGTGGAGCCTGGCTAACCGAATGGGCCCCGCGAGACCGACGCTGGTTATCTGCACCCTCGTGGTGCGACGGTCGGCGAGCTCTCTCCGGCACTCTCCTCTCGTGCGCGCCTCGACCCTGGACCACCGCACACAACCCTCACGACTTGGCGCCCAGAGGGAAGGCACCCGGAGCTCGAACCACCACGAAGCAGCAGCAATCACCAGACCAGAAGAGCTCGATGACAACGAAACCACCAACGACCCCGAAGAAGCTGAAACCACCAACACAATCCAGAAGCTCTCCCGAAGAGACGACGACCAAAGACACGACAAAAGGCTCGATGATGTTCAAAAAGCACCAATGTCATGAAGAGATGAAGCTCCCCCGAAGAGACAACAACCCACACGATCACCCCCTCCTTCTTCGAGCTCGACTACGTAAGGCTCCATGACGAAAAGGGCTCAACGACGTTCAAAAAGCACCAATGTCACGAAGAGATGAAGCTCCCCCGAAGAGACAACAACCCACACGATCACCCCCTCCTTCCCTCGAGCTCGCGTCCTGTCCTCCCTTATATCCCCTGGGGTCCAACCCCTTGCTCCTCCCCGTTTTCTGCTCCGCCCCCCTTCCAGCTCCTTCCAGAAGCTTCCAGAAAAGGGGCGTTCCTCCGTTCCCAGCGCCTCATTCCACAAACCGACCAATGGTGAACGATCTGCCTCGCCCTTTCCCCCACACCAAGTGCGGAGAAAACAGGCGGGAAAAATCCGTGCGCCATCGAAGTTCCTTTGGTTTCCTTTTGCTCACGTTTATTGAATGAATGCGGAGAGATGGTTGTAATGTGTCCGTGGAGAAGAAAGGAATTGATAGCTGGCGTAGCGGCGAAGGTGGTTAGGTAGTTGGCGGTAGAAGCGATCGTGGTTGTAGCGTGGTTGGCGTTGTGGTTAAGGGGAGCTATGTTGGTCGTTGTAATGGTGGTGGAGATGTGGTTGGTTCAAAATAACGATAGAAAAAGAAAAACCTACCTCAAAGGATCACAGCCCGGGAAACACGAATATATCCCTCTAAACAACGGTGGGGAAACCTATCTGAACACTCACTTACCGGCATAACTGATCTCAGGAACCTTTATGGTGTTCTGCGAATTTCCATAGCCGTAACAATATATTGTCGCAATCCTGGCGGTTCAGTTAATTCCCCCGACTCGATTGTCGTGGATGGGCGGTTAACACCAAACTCGGCCGTATCACCCAGCGGTTTTCCTTGGAGGCGATCACGTGAACCTCGGAGATTATCGCGCGCACGTGATGGTTAACGGTTAGGATGTACCAAAGGCGTTCACCAGGATGGTAGCACAAGGGCTTTATACTCAAACCCACAACAGATACAAGCAACTTATAAATACGGGTTTTTAATGAAAATCAAATATTTAGAATGGTAATAATAATAAGGCACTTCCTTCGGAACTGACTGAAAGCAGAACGTGAGGTAAACTAAATCTAATTTCCTATTTGAGGCGCCTCCGCACTCGCACAAAAAACGGACAAGGGGAAAAGAATAAATAAAAGAAAAATCCTCCCTTTCTCACCGCACTTAGCTTCGCGTCCAGAAGTGATCTTTTTAGACTTGACGATCAAACCGTGTCGTCTCTCGTAGCGGGAAACGCACAGGAGGCAATTCGGAGATGGCACTCGACATCAGGGCTCAAGAACTACGGTGTAGCTTCTCACGAGCGAATATGCCGACCGTTCCTCTCTTGCACCTGGTCTGTTCACACCGATTGCCCACACGACGAGACTATTTCTGAGACCCCGTGATCAGGCCATGAGGCACGCTCCCCTTCCCTCCTCAAAAACGTACACTCTTCACGGCTCAACTGAACAGTCAATGGTTCGCGTCTTGCTACAGCACGCGGGCAAATTCGCACAGCACGAACATGAGAATCGTGCAGCCTTCTTCGTCCTGTCGAAGAGAAGCAACCGTAATGCCCTTCTCTTCCAACCGCCATCTCCTCACTCACATCACCGCCGAACCTTCTGACGTCCACCGATCAATCAGTCTTGGGGCGTGGCTTGTTGGCACGAAGCAAGAAGGCGGGGTTTCTGCCTGCTCGGTCGCTTGGTTTCTGTTATAAAAACGTGATTCTTGTAATTGCTGGCTTGTAAATGCAAAAACCATATGAAAATGTCATGGGGTAATCACATACCGGGCCAAATTAGTCTGAGACCCTACCGAATGAACACAGCACCCCCCCCCCCCCAACCTCTGTGTTGGCAGGTAACACTTAAGCTCACAGTTTCCCTACTTGATTTACATTGAGATATCTCCTACATGTCCACAGACCAAGCAACTCTATACAATCCTATCTTTCCGATGAAATTCCTCAATCTACCCCCATAACCGTATATATATATATATATATATATATATATATATATATATATATATATATATATATATATATATATATATATATATATATATATATATATATATATATATATATATATATATATTGGGGAGAACAAGTATTTGATACACTGCCGATTTTGCAGGTTTTCCCACTGAGAAAGCACGTAGAGGTCTGTAATTTTTATAATAGGTACACTTCAACTGTGAAAGATGGAATATAAAACAAAAATCCTGAAAATCACATTGTATGATTTTTAAATAATTAATTTGCATGTTATTGCATGAAATAAGTATTTGATACATCAGAAAAACAGAACTTAATATTTGGTACAGAAACCTTTGTTTGCAATTACAGAGATCAGACGTTTCCTGAAGTTCTTAACCAGGTTTGCACAGACTGCAGCAGGGATTTTGGCCCAATCCTCCATACAGATCTTCTCCAGATCCTTCAGGTTTTGGTTGCTGTCACTGGGCAACACAGACTTTCAGCTCCCTCCAAAGATTTTCTATTGGGTTCAGGTCTGGAGACTGGCTCGGCCACTCCAGGACCTTGAGATGCTTCTTACGGAGCCACTCTTTAGTTGCCCTGGCTGTGTGTTTCGGGTCGTTGTCATGCTGGAAGACCCAGCCACGCCCCATCTTCAATGCTCTTGTTGAGGGAAGGAGGTTGTTGACCAAGATCTCGCGATACATGGCCCCATCCATCCTCCCCTCAATACGGTGCAGTCATCTTGTTCCCTTTGCAGAAAAGCATCCCCAAAGAATGATGTTTCCACCTCCATGCTTCACGGTTGGGATGGTGTTCTTGGGGGTTGTACTCATCCTTCTTCTTCCTCCAAACACGGCGAGTGGAGTTTAAACCAAAAAGCTCTATTTTGGTCTCATCAGACCACATGACCTTCTCTCATTCCTCCTCTGGATCATCCAGATGGTCATTGGCGAACTTCAGACGGGCCTGGACATGCGCTGGCTTGAGCAGAGGGACCTTGCGTGCACTGCAGGATTTTAATCCATGACGGCGTAGTGTGTTACTTATGGTTTTCTTTGATACTGTAGTCTCAGCTCTCTTCAGGTCATTGACCAGGTCCTGCCGTGTCGTTCTGGGCTGATCCCTCACCTTTCTCATGATCATTGAGGCTCCACGAGGTGAGATCTTGCATGGAGCCCCAGACCGAGGGAGATTGACTGTAATCTTGAACTTCTTTCATTTTCTAATAATTGCAGCAACAGTTGTTGCCTTCTCACCAAGCTGCTTGCCTATTGTCCTATAGCCCATCCCAGCCTTGTGCAAGTCTACAATTTTGTCCCTGATGTCCTTAAACAGCTCTCTGGTCTTGCCCATTGTGGAGAGGTTGGAGTCTGATTGATGGAGTGTGGACAGCTGTCTTTTATGCAGATAACGAGTTCAAACAGGTGCAGTTAATGCAGGTAATGAGTGGAGAATGGGAGGGCTTCTTAAAGACAAAACTAACAGGTCTGAGAGCCGGAATTCTTTCTGGTTGGTAGGTGATCACATACTTATTTCATGCAATAAAATGCAAATTAATTATTTAAAAATCATACAATGTGATTTTCAGGACTTTTGTTTAAGATTCCGTCTTTCACAGTTGAAGTGTTCCTATGATAAAAATTACAGACCTCTACGTGCTTTGTAAGTGGGAAAACCTGCAAAATTGGCAGTGTATCAAATACTGTGTGTGTGTGTGTGTGTGTGTGTGTGTGTGTGTGTGTGTGTGTGTGTGTGTGTGTGTGTGTGTGTGTGTGTGTGTGTGTGTGTGTGTGTGTGTGTGTGTGTGTGTATTAGTGAGATTGAAATATGAGTTTCGTGTGTATTATTTATGTATTGGAACGTATTCATTACGTAAAATTACGTAACATTCCAGCACACAAACACCAAACAAAACAAGTCATGGCAAGGGTCTGCAATCTCTGATTACTCTTTCTAGTTTTGATTAGTCTTTGTTTCCATGAGTGGTTATCATTATCATCTATCATTTGTTATGTTATATAAATTAAAATGACCATAACTTATCTCTAAATTGGCATTTACAAAATAATAACTGTGGCAAAAAATCGGAGAATTTAAAAGGATGCCTTTTACCTTTAATCCCACTATAATTCAAGGTGTGTGTGTGTTGGGTAGTCGATCCAGTCGAAAAAAAAAGTACTAATTTTTTTTTTTAATTTGTTCTACCCTTATTATCAGTTGGGTCGTCGATCGAGTCGAAAAAAAAAAACTTTTTGAAAAAAAAAAAATTGAAATTTGTTCTACCCTTATCACTTTTTCCGTCAATATGTTTGTCTCTCTGTTCGGTCCAGTGCTCCGTTAATACAATGGCAATTTTGATGAAACTTGGTTGGTAGGTTCATACCATGACCTAGTTGTGTGTAAATGAGAACCGTTGCTATGGACCCATCCGTTGCCTAGCAACGGGACTTTGAAATTTTTGAAAAATCCTAAAAATTCTATTTTTTCAAAAATCGGGCCACGAGCGACTGTGGGCAGTACATTTAGCCATATTGTCAAAAATTTCCAGCCGAATCCTTTGAAAACTGTCAGAGAAGATAGACTTTGAATGAACCCTGGTCGAAAACAATAAAAAAAACGAAGTTCATTATATCTCAGAGACTGAGTCAGATAGACATGAAACTGGTATGGTAGGTTCATGGTATGTCCTAGTTATGTGTGAGATAGAACCGTTGCTATGGACCCCTCCGTTGCCGAGCAACGGCCGAAAAACCTCAATGTGGGGGTATTTTAACGAAAAAACAATCTGCAGCATTAACCCTTGAAGCTTGAATCATGAATTTTCTTGTGCTTAATCCTCAGGTCATTCCCCATCGAACGGGCCCATCGCGTCAGGTTCTATTGGGTAGTCGACTCCCCATGTCCGACTACCGGCTTGTTTGGGTAGTCGATCCAGTCGAAAAAAAAAAAAAAAAAAAAACATTTTGAAATCTGTTCTACCCTTATAATCAGTTTTTCCGTCTATTGTTACGGCTGTGGAAATTCGCATTACACCATAAAAGGCCCGTAAGTGAGATATCTTGATAGGTGCATGTGTAGTTAGCCCAAACCCGTTGTATAGAGGGAATTTATGTGATTCATCCGGGCTGCGACTCTTTGAGTTAGCCATTTTTTCTGTTATATCTTTATTTTGAACCAACCACATCTCAACCGCCATCACACAACAACCAAGCCACCGCCACCATCTACGCTCCCACATCATCGCATCACCGCCATTCCCAAACGGCACCATAATCATCAAACCACCACCGAAAACCCTCCACCACCTTCACCTCTCTCCTTCTACGGCCATTCCCGCACCACCTGTGAACACTGAACGTCGGGCTGTCTCGGGCCCGTTCGGCGTTTGGTGCGAGCCGCGAGCGCGAATGGCAGCCTTTCCGAGGGGAAAATTCGGATCAAAAACGCTACACGCCCACTTCTCCTCCGTCCAATGAGCGAGCGCGGGGCAGCTTGGCCCCGCCTCCAAGCGTGTTTATGTGAAGTCCGTATATGCAAATTTTAGGATCAGGAGAGGTTCACACCCATTTTTGCCCGACCAATGGCTGACCAGGGGGGCGGCGTGGCCCCGCCTCCAATTGCGTTCTGATCCTAAAATTTGCATCTTGGCTTCTCCTGCCCACCTATAAAAAGGCGAGCGCAAGGCGAATTGAGAGTCGGTCGGGTCAGGAGAGTGCAGAACTGAGAAGAGTTGCAGGAAGAGTTGAGTTCTGGAGTTGCCTGGAGAGGGTCGTCGAGAAGTGGCTGTTCGGGACAAGGACGCGTTGCGTTGGTGAAGTTGAGGCGAGTGTGCGCGGTGGAACTGCAGGCAAGGGAGCTCGGGTCCGAGGCAAGAAGGACGGCGGTCGGCGACGAGGTTGCGGTGTGGGATCGCTCGTCTCATCGCGGGACCCAAGCCAGCCATCCACTCCCCCCCCCCCAGGGCATCAACAACCTCCCTTTACCCCACGCTGATAGTGCAAAAGGGGGCCCCGTTCCCACCCCCCCCACACGTGCCAACGAAACCCACCAAGGAGCACGGAGTCGGGGCACAGCCGCGCGGCCACATTTGCGGCTCGCCCGCCAACGCGTCACGAGGACGCGGGTAGGACCCCCCCTCCGGTCTCGCGGACCTGGCCGCTCCTCTTGGTCCCGCGCACATTTGGCCTATGGGCCTGTCTGCCTCCTTGTCTATGAGGGTGGCTTCTTTCCTTTGCTTTTGTGTGAATGTGTGTTGGCGCCGTCTGTGAAGTAAAACTGTATAAGTGTTGCCGTGTGTGCGCGTAGTCGGTATTAACTCTGCGTCGTCGTTGCTTTTATTGTTTCGGTTGCTTTATGTGCATTTTGACTGTATGGCTGTATATACGTGCTTTCCGTGTGCCGGGAAATAAATGTGCATTGTGTGAACTGTTTTCCCGTTTCGCTTCGTCTTTTCTCGAATTGAATCTCCATCCTGCTTCACGTAAAGGGTTCAGAGGGGTGCAAAACGCCCGGTAAATAATCTGAACCGTCGAGGTCGACGATAACACCGCTCTGTTATCCCGATAGTACGGAACGGGCCGCCCAAGCGGCTCGTGTCCAGAGTCGACCTGCGGCGAGGTACGATCGCCTGGTTTACCATCCGCGTGGGTACTTAGGTAGGTCGAGTTTGGCGAACAACCCTATCCTACGCGGGTGGCCGATTGGCACGATCGTGGTGAGGTCGAAAGGCCCACCCGTGACTAGCTCCCGGCGTTGGTCCGAGAGGGTCATGACTGAATTGTCCGTCCGGTGGGCGACGTGCCGCGATTCGAGTTACGTGGCCGTTCGCACGCCGGCGGGCGCGAATTCGCAACAATATGTTTGTCTGTCTGTGTCTGTTGGGTAGTCGATCCAGGCGAAAAAAAAATTTTTTTTTATTTTTGAAATTTGTTCTACCCTTATTTTCAGTTTTTCCGTCGATATGTTTGTCTGTTGGGTACTCGATCCAGTCGAAAAAAAAAAATTATAAATTTGTTCTTCCGTTATTATCAGTTTTTCTGTCTGTCTGTTTGTCTCTGTCTGTCTGTTCGGTCCAGTGCTCCGTTAATACAATGGTAATTTCGATGAAACTTGGTTGGTAGGTTCATACCATGACCTAGTTGTGTGCAAATGAGAACTGCTGCTATGGACACCACCGTGGCCTAGCAAAGGGACTTTGAAATTTTTGAAAAATCATAAAAAAAATTTTTTTTCAAAAATCGGGCCACGAGCGACTGTGGGCAGTACATTCAGCCATATTGTCAAAAATTTCCAGCCAGATCCTATGAAAACTGTCGGAGAAGATAGACTTTGAATGAACCCTGGTCGAAAACAATAAAAAAACGAAGTTCGTTATATCTCAGACGATGAGTCAGATATATATATATAAAACTGGTATGGTAGGTTCATGGTATGTCCTAGTTATGTGTGAGAGAACCATTGCTATGGACCCCTCCATTGCCTAGTAATGGCCGAAAAACCTCTAAATGTGGGGGTATTTTAACGAAAAAACAATCTGCAGCATTAACCCTTGAAGCTAGAATCATGAATTTTCTTGTGCTTCGTCCTCAGGTCATTCCCCATCGAACGGGCCCATCGCGTCAGGTTCTATTGGGTAGGCGACTACCCATGTCTGCCTACCGGCTTGTCTGTCTGTTCGGTCCAGTGCTCTGTTAATACAATGGCGATTTCGATGAAACTTGGTTGGTAGGTTCATACCATGACCTAGTTGTGTGCAAATGAGAACCGTTGCTATGGACACCACCATTGCCTCGCAACGGGATTCTGAAATTTTAGAAAAATCATGAAAAAAATATTTTTTCAAAAATCGGGCCATGAGGTACTGTGGGCAGTACATTCAGCCATATTGTCAAAAATTTCCAGCCGGATCCTATGAAAACTGTCGGAGAAGATAGAGTTTGAATGAACCCTGGTCGAAAACAATAAAAAAACGAAGTTCGTTATATCTCAGAGACTATGAGTCAGATATACATGAAACTGGTATGATAGGTTCATGGTATATCCTACTTATGTGTGAGAAAGAACCGTTGCTATGGACCCCTCCGTTGCCTAGCAACGGCCGAAAAAACCTCTAAATGTGGGGGTATTTTAACAAAAAAACAATCTGCAGCATTAACCCTTGAAGCCAGAATCATGAATTTTATTGTGCTTCATCCTCAGGTAATTCCCCATCGAACGGGCCCATCGCATCAGGTTATATTGGGTAGTCGACTACCCATGTCCGCCTACCGGCTTGTTCGGTAGTCGATCCAGTCGAGAAAAAAATTTATTTTTTTGAAATTTGTTCTACCCTTATTGTCAGTTTTTCCGTCAATATGTTTGTCTGTCTGTCCCTCTGTTCGGTCCAGTGCTCCGTTAATACAATGGCGATTTCGATGAAACTTGGTTGGTAGGTTCATACCATGACCTAGTTGTGTGCAAATGAGAACCGTTGCTCTGCACACCACCGTTGCCTAGCGACGGGACTTTGAAATTTTTGAAAAATCATTAAAAAATTATTTTTTCAAAAATCGGGCCACGAGCGACTGGGCAGTACATTCAGCCATATTGTCAAAAATTTCCAGCCGGATTCTATGAAAACTGTCAGAGAAGATAGACTTTGAATGAACCCTGGTCGAAAACAATAAATAAACGAAGTTCATTATATCTCAGCGACTATGAGTCAGATATACATGAAACTGGTATGGTAGGTTCCTGGTATGTCCTAGTTATGTGTGAGAAAGAACCGTTGCTATGGACCACTCCGTTGCCTAGCAACGGCCGAAAAACCTCTAAATGTGGGGGTATTTTCACGAAAAAACAATCTACAGCATTAACCCTTGAAGCTAGAATCATGAATTTTCTTGTGCTTAATCCTCAGGTCATTCCCCATCGAACGGGCCCATCGCGTCAGGTTATATTGGGTAGTCGACTTCCCATGTCCGGCTCCTGGCTTATTTATTTGTTTGACTTCTGTGCACCCCTTAACTGTTGGCCGGAATGAGTTGAAGACTCGTGGTTGTACTCGGAGTGTGCACGTGAAGGTTTTAGGTGGTTTAAAACGATTCATAGCTCAGGGGTTCAGGGTTGGGGGAAGACCCCATATTGTCTCTGTAAATATGTATGGCCTCTCGCCTCTCCAGGGAGAGGGTATTACAAGTCGTAATAAAATACTCCAATTCTGGGGCAATTATCCCATCCGTAAGGATTGGTTCTTTGCGACTAATTATAATGATAAGTTTTAAAGTCATGATCATAATGCTGTAGTTTATTTGTGTCCTTTTTAACAAAGTGAAACGTTATTTTTAATTCCATGTTTTGATACATGAAGTGTTTCAACCCCATTATCTCCTATGGTTGTATTCCTTTGCAAAAAATACCAATAGATATTAGGAGAGTTGACCTGCTTGCTGTTTCCATCTCTATAGCTAGCCCATGCCGCTTGGTCCCCAGGTTTGAATTCCTTCTACTGTGTGGATTTGTCACTGTCTAGTCATCGTAAAAAAACTGGTTGTCGTTGGGATATTCAAAAATGAAGGCACCACTGATCCTTCGTCTAGGTGCCAAGCAAGAAAAGCTTATCTCAAACAGTTCAACCACAAAGGATCTTAATTTGGGATTTTGCAGGCATCCATGCTAGTTGGTGGTCCCTTCGGTTTTGAATATATAGCCGTCTAATATCTTTGTAATCCATTACTAAAAGATGGGTCTCTGTGTGTCATGCTTTGTTATAAAGGGTTCTTGCTGTCGTGGAGTAATAAAAATGGTACTGTTGGAAAGCTAATTAACGATTTACTTGGATAGAAAGCTAATACTCGATTTATGGAATTGGAACAAAAATGTGCATGTGTTTTATGGTAAAAATGCTAGTTTTAAAAGCCCGTCTTTCCGATATTGGAGAAGAAGAAGAAGAAGGACTTGGAGCTTTGACGCAGCAGTTTTAACGGCATGACAGTGGGAACCCTTTAAAATAAAGGATGACAGCCACGGAAGGAGCATGCAAGATCTTCTTCTTCCTCTTTCAGCTTGCTCCCGTTGGGGGTCGCCACAGCGGACCAACTGTCTCCATTTCGCTCTATCCTCCACATCTTCCATTGATTGACACTCCAACCAACCAAGCTGTTATTTTTTTGTTAGCATTAATCTACAAGAACAGACTGAACAGACCAACGGGATTTATTAGAAGAAGGAGCACGCAAGATGGTAGATAGTAATATACTTCTCAAAGCAATACAAAAATATATGTACAAGGACACGGAAGGAGTGCACGTGACGACGACGACGACGACAGCAGAAACATCAATTCCATGTTATGAAAGATCCTTTTTTCATGCATTTTACATCCCCATTGAAACTCAGATATACATACTATATGTTTGTGAAGCACAACGTGCTTTCTTGATTTTCTTCGTGTTTTTTTTGTATATAAAGTCGAGGCTTGTGGAAGAGCTTTTGATAAAACCAGTCAGCAAAGCGATGGATAGGCATGGTTAGTTCATCTAAAACTAGAGTGGTGTTTCGTAATAATTCGACAAATGCATCCAATGCATGTACAAGCTTGACCACGATCTGAAGATCACTGTAAAAACTAGAATGGCACTTGGTAGAGCGCTTACCTCCACTTGGCTGAAGAGCTTACGTTTTGTATCCCGCTGATATACTGGATTTGCATCTGGACTTTAACCAAAGTCTAATCAGCTTTGTTCTCGTCATCATTTGCCCTATTTCATGGTGAAGAATCATTAAAACAAATTCTTGTATGTGGATCCGGAATTGGATCTTCACCAAAATCTAAACAATTTGTCCTCGTCACACACCCGACCTCTCCACCAAATTTCGTCCGAATCTGTCCATATCTTTTTTGATATGCTGCTCACAAACAGACAGAAAAATGGGGGTGAAAACATAATCTCCGTCCACCTTCGGTGGCGTAGGTAACAAGTAGCTGCTTTACTAATGACTTCTTAATATGAACTGCACTGTTCTGTTGTTATTTCTGGTTTGTCATTATTCTGTTGTTTCTATATGAATTTATTAACTGTTGTTTTTTCCTATATATATATATATATATATATATATATATATATATATATATATATATATATATATATATATATATATATATATATATATATATGTATATTTCTCCATTTTAGCTCATGTTCATGTTCTTCCATCATTTTCAGGACATCATATTGGAAGCTCTCCACACCAGATGACGCCTCAACAAATAATAGGAACTTCTTCGTCGGAAGAGGAAGATGAAGAGCTAGACATCTACACCGCAGCACCCGTGGAGAGTCACAAGGCAGAGGCCAAATATCCTGATCGTCCCACAGTACCTAACCGTCATCTGCCATATGTAGTGGATAGTGACAGTGATGATGAAGAAAGCGATGGAAGCACAATGCTTGGGCATATACCGAATGATTTATTAGAAGAGATGAATAAGTTGGCAAAAGGAATCCAAAGAAGCTCAGAAGGCTCACCTTGGAAAGCAGTCGATGAGAAATGTGAGTTGGAAGAACGGGGTAGCGGGAAGAAAGAGTTAGAAAAAGAAATTGATTTAAGCAAAAAGCAAGAAGAAGAAGAAGATGAGGATGAAGAAGTGAGGGAACGAGATGAACGATTGCTTGAGATGATACAAATGGCAAAAGATCCCCCACAACGACTCCCAAGCCCTCACGTCCAATCTGGCAATGAAAAGTACGAACCTGAAATTCAATCGGCAGACGTGTCGTCTGCAGAGAGGGTGCAGCCAGGTCTTGTAGAAAGGACCTTTCTGCAGCCAACGGCACCACAGATGCCAGATCGTGTGGAAGTGGAAGGTCAAGAAGACTTTGAAGATGTTTCAACCGGTGCAGGGGAGGAGCGAAAAATTCCAAAAGATGGTAAGCCTAGTTTTTTTTGGAATAGTGGAAATCAAATACAAAGGGTATGCCTTTTATGATTGTCTTGCTCGTTTTTTGTTTCTTTGCTACTATACAGTATGCATCTCATTTTGCAGCCTTTCATTCATATCTGGTGAGCTTTTTGTTTTCTCAGATTGCACAATGAAAAGATTGTGTGGTGGGATGGGAGTGGGGGGGGGGGATGTTTTCTAGTGCAGTCTGACTTGAGCTCAGGCCTGTAAGCTTGGGTCTTCCAGATGCATGAAAATGTTTTTGTCACACCAGCTTCCAGCTGCAGGACTTGTGTTCTTGGCATCACTAAACATGTCAATTCTGCTTGGAGAGAATGCTATAAAAACGTGGGGTGGCTGAAACATTGCTTTTGGTGTGATTGGAGGTGATGTGCACAGACTAGTAATTCGTCTTGCAAGTAGATAAGCAAAAGGAAAACTTGACCAAGGTTCTGTAAAACAGACGGCCAGAGCTATGATGTTAACTGGTAACATTTTGTGGTGCAGCATCGTGACACTGTGAAACTCATGACCAACAGGCATCATAGCTTACAGAAGAATTTCAAGTCTTTGGGTTTAGGCCCCTTCTGTCTCATGCATTTGATTCGATGTATTCTTTGCCTGCAATCTGTCATCTGTTTTCTGTCCTTTATTTTTTTTTGGCATCTTTCTTTCCTCCACCCCTCCCCTGCCCCCCCCCACCTTTTTTCTAATTTCTGCTTGCAGAACAAGGCTTGGCTTCCTCTGCTGGTGGTGGTATTATGCCTGCCATTTCATCATCTGCTTTCCTTCCTTACACTTCTTCCTTTTCTGCTTCTGCTTCAAATGGCATTTCTTCACTCAACCAGACAACTCCAGTCGCTAGCGTGCGGCCTAGCATCAGCTCTAGCAGCATTGAAACCGTCTCGAGTGAATCTCTAACGGAAGGTCACATATCTCCATCGTATGCATCACAACCTTGTGCATTGCCCTTGTATGCAGCACTTTGTTCCCAGCCCTCACTTGGTCTTGCATCAGCCGACGACCCTGGCCATTTCTGGGTCAAAACAAATGGCGATGCATCATCCGCAAGCCACACAGTAAGCTCGACCTATGATGAGGGCTTCCAAAGGCCTGATGATACAAGCCAATCAACAATTTGTGTCATAGATGTGGAAACAAGGCACGGGGGTGAAGTACCATTGGATGACGGGCATTTAGATAATGTAACTCATAAAGGTGTTGTCCCGGAGGTTCGAGAAGATGACAAAATGCATGATGTGTGTCGGATGGATACGTCATCACTCCACACTAATGTTCTTGAGGAAATTTACATGGAAAATACCATTCCAGAGCTTGGGCAGAATATTGATCAAATGGCCAAAGTTGATACAGATACTAAACAGATCCAGGAGTTTGCAGAGAATGCCCAGAACACATGGAAGTATGACGAGGATCATTTGATGGACTTCACTTCTCATTTGGTGGCTTCTCCGCTGATGTCCTCCTCTGTTCAACTTCCTACAGGTATTGTTCATGGCACCCTTTGCAGCTCACTCTTCCACCTTTTCTGTGTTTCTGACCTGAATATCTGGTGCACCTTTCATCCCTGCTTCATCTACAAATTCCAGCTGTTGTCACTTATTTATTACTTGCAAAATCGAAGATTTTTCAAGTACAGGGTGGGGCATTTATATCTGACGGTGTTATTATCCTTATAACTTTTTTGTTTCTAAACCAGATAAAATAAAATTTCGATGCAACATAGGCACATACTTCAAGTTTTAAAAAATCAATTTTGATTCTTTATTTCTTAAAAATTACATCAGACAAATGGGCCCCTTTCAAATTCATGCATTCCACGACGGCGGATCATCATATTGTTCATTACCACAAGCAATGTCTCTTGATCAACAGAGCGGATGGTTGCAGTGATCTTTGCCTTCAATTCATCGACCGATGTTGGATGTTCCTTATAAACTTTGCTCTTCAGAAATCCCCATAGGAAGAAATCTGGTGGAGATAAATCTGCCAAATCAAAGTGTGCCTCATCTGTCATGATGACCTTGTTTGTGAAATTGGCATGCTCATTGCATTTAAAATAATAATAATTTAAAAATGCTCATTGCATTTAAAGTGCTCCATCTTTAAAACCTTTCAAGTATTATCTGTAAAAGAAAGAAAATAATAATTAGTTATGCCAAGACTGCTTCAGGCTAGAAAGATTGCAAATGTGTCAGATATAAATGCCCCACCCTGTATATTGGTCAGTCGATTTTGTTATTCTGTCTGTCTGTCTGTCTGTTTATCGCCGACAGGTCACAATTATTTTAAACCAATCTTTACGAAACTTCACCACATGGTAGAGTTTGGCATAAGCAAGAAGCCTATTGTTTTTGCAGTCAAAAGGTAAACAAATTTGTCAAATTTTAAAATCCTCAATTTTCATCCAATTAACTTGAGATTTTAACAGGATTTATATTTCAGGTCACTGAATTCAACGAGCCAATTATTTTTGAGGTCAACATTGACCAATAGGCCAAAGGTCAACAACTAAGGTGGTATTTCTAAAATCCTCAATTCTCATCCTATTGACTTGAAATTTGAAGACAATTTGCATATCAGGTGACTGAATTCAACCAGCCAATTATTTTTGAGGTCAACATCGACCAAAAGGACAACATAGGCCGAATTTCTAAAATTGTCATTTTTCTTCCGATTGACTTGAAATTTGAAGAGTATTTGGTCATTGAATTCAACCACCAATTCTTTTTGAGGTCAAATGTGTTTGATGGATTTTGCAAGTTTCGTGCTATGCACAACTTCTTATTTTATTTTATTTTTATTTCAAGTTTTCTTTTTTTCTTTTGACCATTACCACTACTAGTTTAATGATCCCAATTATTCCCACCTTACTCTGAGGACAGCTGCAGGAGGTGTTGATTGGCTCATTGTCACGAACGGACTCGCTAGGTCTGATCTGGATGGAGCTGGTACGGGTAGGAATTTGGCTCAGATGCTGGCAAAACTCACCTAGTTTTTAGGTGAACTCACCATCCCCCCTAGGGGGGATGTAGTTTTATTCTCATTAAATGACATAGTTTTGCCAATAGCGATAACTTCACCATCAGCTCCAGAACTGATATATTTCGGTTGAAATTGAGTTATTTTTCTCCCCCACTCCCAAGCCCATCTCCTTCCAAATTTCCAGTTTTTCCTTCCTGAGAGTTTGCCTCTGTATCCATGTTGTCCACCCCATGCATCCTCCCCTACCCCCATCCTCCCCACACATCCCTTATCTGTCCAAATCTTGATTTTGTCCTTCAACCCCACTTTTGGTACCGTCTCTCACTCTCTCTCTCTCTCTTTCTCAGTGTTCTTTCACTCTTCCACGTGCCTTGACTTTGTATTAAAAAATAAAGAAAATCAATTTTAAACTTGAATATAATCATTTGTGAAACGTAATGTGGAGTTCTGAACATTAATAAATCCAAATGGCAATTTAAAACCCGACAGCTTTATGGAATGATTATACTGCATGCCTTCCATAATTAAGTAATAAATTGCAACGAATCACTGGCATGTTTCATCCTCACAGCAAAATTCATTTATTGGAGTAATTAATTTTTTTTAAAAACATGCTCTCTCGACAAAGTACTACTTGCTATACATAATGTTGAAAAACGAAACTCTTTGGATATCCTCAGTTTATTTATTTATTTATTTATTTTGTACACCGAGTCTCGACTCGTGGAATAGCTTGAGTTTAATGGAAAGGGAGAAACACCAATAGCAGATAATAAGTGAGAGTGAGATCAAAGGGATGGAGAGAACATGTGCACTCAAGCTGAATGAAACACAGAAAGAAGAGGAAAGTGGGGAGGAAACAGAAAAGGAACAAACCTACCGACAACTAATAAACAAAAAGACATGAGGAAGAGGGGGAAAACTACAATAACATTGAAAAAGGAGTGATTGGGAATGGTGTACTTTGAGGTATAAGAGATCTTGAGTATGCACATGGATGACCTGAGGTAGTAGTGAACAGCCGTCTTGAAGCTCAGGAGGGAAGAATGCGACTGAACAGACCGAGGAAGTTAGTTCCTGATGAGAGAAAATAGGAACAAATGAGTGGAGGTGAGTTGGGAGCAAATAAGAAGAGGGTTACTTGCTGAGCATGTATACCCTGTAGAAACCTGGGAGGGACAGAACCATTAATTACTGTGTGGATGAAGTGTTGTGGCACTAAAAAAAAAAAGTCGATGCATAGATTAGAGGGATTGCAGATCATGAGCAAGACACCACATCGAACAATGCAGAGAATTGGATAGATCATAGTAGATCTGGGAATGACCGACCAAGATTAAAGAAGATCTGCATGTGGACTCAGCACACTCATTCACATACAATCCCTTCCTTTTAGAAAGGGCAAGGCTCATGAGTAATATTGAGTCATTTATTTGGTATTCTAAACTGTTAAAGTTTCACATTTGCTGGACAGTCTGAGGGATACCTATTTGTTACATCCACAAATATGGTGTGAATTTTAACCCCTCTCTCATCGGCACAATATACCAATGTACCCATCAGTCCGACCACAACTCCCACTCCCTCGCAGTGCAATAAATACAGAATAAACAAGGACACTCAGTAGAGCGCATACCTCTGCCACGTCCTGCCTGATCCACGAGAACATATCGAGCCCAATACATGTATGAAATATCATGCTATGCAGTATTACATCGTTTTTGGCACTCTCCATGGCGAAGAACCACTTTAAAATTAAATAATTTTCTTATCCAGATCTGGATTCGGATCTTCACGAAAATTGAATCATTTCTTCCTCGTCATACACACAACCTGTCCACCAAGTTTCATCCGAATCCATCCACAACTTTTGATATATCGTGCTATTTATAGTTTTCACACTATCTCTCAATGGTGAAGAATCACTTAAATAATAATTCTAGTAATCTGATTCGGATTCAGATCTTCAAAAAATCTAATTAGTTTGTCCTTGTCACACACCCAACCTGTCCACAAAATTTCATCCGGATCCGTCCACAACTTTTTGAGTTATCCTATACTTGTGTACGCAAACAAACAAACAGACAGAGAAGGGTGAAAACATAACCTCCTTCACCTTCAAGTGGCGGAGCTAATAACTCCTGTGTGGGAATCTAAACAGTAGGGCTATGTATTGTCAGGAAATAAATAAAAAATTTTGTCTTGTAAAATTTTCAGGAAGCGCTTTATTTATTTGTGATTTTAAAGTAGACTACATCATTGTCTGTCTGAGTGTGATACTGCACGGTTTTCTCTCTCTGTCTTGGGATCTAATCTTTTGCTCTCTGCCTTTCCACCTCCTGCACCTTTTTTATTTTCCCCTTTGCTGACCTGCCCTGCTGCATGTTTGCCAGACAAACCTTCCATTTCTGCAAGCCTTGCTTCCCGGAATGAAACCCAGTCCGCTCCTGCAGCTCATCACAGCGGTGGCTCTGACTCTTCAAGCTGCTCAGATGAGTCTGGTTCCTCAGATGGCTCTGCTGGCTCGGTGGTGCAAGCTGCAGTGTGGCAAGATGCGGGTTCATTTGCAGCAATGAACGTGCCACAAGAGATGCATGAAGAACTGGATGATGATGATGATGATGATAATGAAGAAGAAGTGCAGGAAGTAAAGGAATCAAATATAGGCAGAGATGTTGAGATGAACAGTCCCGATTCTGAGCCTTTCTTGGTGGTATGTAGAGCCGGAGAGAAAGCTGCCAATGGAGATGAGTCGCCCGAGTTGAGTGACTCTCCCAAATCTGAGCCACTCTCTCCAGGCATTGAAATCCCAGAACGTTCCGAATTTGGACCTTTCTCTGTGCCGACACGGGATCCCTATACAGGGAGTGATACTGGACCAGAGACCGATAATTTGAAAACCCAAGATGACATAGAACCAGTTATGGAGGCACCTTCAGACGTTTGCCTCGCATTAGAAGAAGCTTTACAAGAGGAGAAGGGCGGACGTGATGGCTTCGTGGAAACTGAAGGTTTAGCAGATCCTGGGGCTATCACTCGAAAAGATCAAAGACCGAGGGATGAACAGCCACATTCTTCAACAAATGTTGCTGGTAATCACCATAATTGGAGAAGATTTTCTTTTGAAACCTATCATAAAATGATATCTTCAGCTTTCTTCGCTTTATTGTTTCCAAAGATTTTACAGCTCTTGTGCTCCATCTTGTCAACACTTAATTGGAATTATTTACTTATTTACTTATTTGGACCATTATTATTTTCTTTATTCTGAGAATTTGTTGGCGGCTACTGTGTAGTTAGTTATTCAACTTGATGAAAAGTAGGATTTCGGCTTCAGAGCAGTGTGTTGTGAAGGTCATTAGAGTACATTGTTGCTTTGAAAGGGCCAGATGGCCGTCTGACACCGGCAGATCATTGCCAACAGTGTGCCCAACGATGCTGCGGAGGCTTTAGAGGCCTCGGCATTTGTCGTTGGATCTCCTCGGCTTGTCAGGGATCAAGCCATTTGTTATCCCCTCCGAAGCTGAAGATCTTTTGTCCTGTAATTCCATGGTGTAGTTTTGCGTTTCCCATTTCGAATGACGGCGATTAAACCAATCGCCCTAATTTGGAAAGGTGGACACCTTTGTATGCTGATTAAACACGAAAGGGTTAGCGCAGATCTTGTGCGGGCCCTTTGCATTGACATTGCGCAATCACCTGCATCCATTGTTTTGAATCGGTGCTGTATATACATCCAGGCAGGCTGGTGAGTCAAGGGCTAAAAGAATTGCAAAAGTGATTTACATCAAGGACGACAAAAAAAACGTTTTTGTTTTTTTCATTGTCGGGCGCAGCCTTTTGTTTTTCAAGAGTGAAAAAACAGAGGGTAGAGATGGAGGGATGACGTGATCTTTGCTTTGTAAGTTTTTGTCAGTGATTCAACACTGTTACAGAGGCTCCCAGGAGATGTTGAATACAAGAAAATGAATTAAAAGCAAGATTAGGTCGAGATATGCAAAATCTCATCTTTAAATTGAAGGCTCATAACGGTGAATAAATAAATAAATAAAAATTTGAAGGGATACGTCTGCTGTTTTTTTGTTTGCCATGTCGGATGCGCTATCTCCCTCGAATCCGATTGTGGCACACAAAGCAATGCTCTTGTCGTGTCCCATAGAAATGGTGTGTTGCCGTCTGCAAAGCAATTTGCTGTGCTAATCGTCATCCCCCGGGATCTCATCATGCAGTCTTTGTGGGGTGCTGGGGAGAAGGAAGGGGTGGTTGGTCTGAGTGCATTGTACTGCGTCACTCCACCTTGCTTCTTGCTTGTACTGCTCCAGCCACCGAACCCATCTCTCCGCACAAATCGATCCCAACCCCTCCCTTTCCCATCTTGCTCCACCCAATCACCTTGGATCTGCAGCCCATTCTCTTCCATGCGATTGGCTCTGGAGTGCCTTCGCCCTCGCCCCCCCCCTTTTTCCCCTCCGTTGTGCTGCCTGCTGCCGTGTTGCCTCTCGCTTCTTGTGTCGGCCGCTCCTCCTCGCAGTGACCCTGGTACCTTTTCTCTTGGAGGGATCATCAGAAGCCACACACGATGGAGCCTGGGGGGCCTTCGTGGAAGTGTTGCGGTATTTATGAGGAAATCGGTGTTTGTTTTGTTTGTTGTTTTTTCTTTTTCTTTCATCGGACATGTTCAATATCGTTGTAATATTGTTTCGGCTTCGAACATCCTCAGTTGCATGAATTGATCGAAATATACTCGGAAACAAGACAGAAGGGGCATTGATGGACCTGGAATTCATTGAGGGTTATTGTTGATACAGATTATTTCCCTAATATTATTGTCATGAGTTTGGTTTAACCCTTGTGTGTCATGATGAGTAAAAAAAAAAATGCTGTTTTGCTGTAATAAGATATGTAAGTGCAATGTCTGGGAAGGCAATGGCAAACCATCCACTATCATCCTTCCCAAGAAACTGATTTGGCAGCACTGACGCCCTGTAACAGAGTATGTGGTATATCAGAATCAGAAAATGAAATGTGGAACAAAGGTAAAATGATTTTTCGGAATTGCATTGATGGTTTTCAGCTGTTTTATTTTAATTAAATTAATCCAGAGTTAAACTAGAAGGGCACTCGGTAGAGCGCATACCTCCGCCACGTTATGCCTGATCCACGAGAACATATCAGGCCTGTTACATTTTTGAAATATCATGCTATACAGTACTACATCGTTTTTGGCCCAATCTCTCAATGTTGAAGAATCACTTGAAAAACTAAATAATATTCGGATCTTCACCAATATTGAATCATTTCTTCCTTGTTACACCCAACATGAACACCACGTTTCGTCCAAATCCGTCCACAACCTTTTGAGATATCGTGCTATATATTAGTTTAGCCCGATCTCTCAATGGTGAAGAACCACTTTTAAAAATTCTAGTCGTCAGATCCGGATTCGGATCTTCACCAAAATCGAATTAGTTCGTCCTTGTCACACACCCAACCTGTCCAAAATTTCATCTGGATCCGTCCACAACTTTTTGAGATATCCTGCACACACAGACAAATGAAATTGCTCGTTGAGCAAGGAATTACCGGAATAACTTTGTCATATCTCCATGATCTTTGGAAATCAATTTGGTTCTTATAATTCGATAGTGCTACTATTTCATGAGTTATAGCACTTAGTTTGGTCATAATCATAACTTGGAAGTCATTCGGACTTGAAATGGCGTTTTTATCGCAATTTGAAAGTTTTGACCCGACCCCCCCCCCCTGACATTCGACCCCCGACCGCGAAGAAGGGTGTTGGTGTGACACCCCAATGAGACATATGGTTGGATGCAGTATTGGAAGATGCACATTTTGGATTTGGTTTGAAGTCTATATGACCATTTTAGCAGATGTTATTGCGAAAATATTAATTTCGGTGACCTTGACCTTTGACCAAGATTCACCAAAAACGAAAAATGTTTAAGTTGGACCATGGCCGACGTCTGTACCCAGTTTGGTCATGATCGCTGAAACGGTGTGGCTGCTACAGGGTAGACACAGACACAGACACAAACAGACAGACAGACAGACACAACCGACCAACATAATTGCAGAAATCCGAAGGATTCCGGCAATTAACAAACAGACAGAGAGGGGTGAAAGCATAACCTTATTCACTTTCGGTGGTGGAGGTAACTAGTAATTTGTTTTTTTTATAGATATGTACATTGTACATGCACTTTTGTTTGAAGTACACTTGATAGACACATGTTGGGTGTGGTCTCGGTGAACATGATGATGATGATGATGATCTCGGCAACTTGAGTTGGCCTGTTTAGTATTCTCAGCTAAACACTCGTTTCATGATGCTGTCCCATTGCGTTAGGTTCAAATCCCATAATACTTTGTTGATTTCTCCATTGTCGCATCTTTTATTATTCACATGAAAGTGTCAGTGTTTCTGTAGGACTTTTTTGTGGAGAAACCTTTCCAGAACATTACATCACTGTATGAGGATTTAAAAAGAATTTTGTATGCAGCCTGTAGCTGCTGGTTGCATCATCGCTGGGAGCGTGGTTGTGCTGCTGATGCATTGCCCCACCCTGTTTCCAATAAGCTGGTACTCATTTTGCTGACCTCAGAAGGATGACATGCTGAGTCAACCCACCTGGTGTTATTTCACAGCACGACGAGCTCAAATTCAAGACCTTAAGTCCAAGATGATAGAATATTTCATACAAATGCAATTTATGATTTCAACAATAGGTTTTATCAACTGAATATTGACAAAAGTGTGCTAATTGCCGTGAGAAGTAAAGTAACACCGACATTGCAGGCATTAGCCCTTCAACTGGGGCCTCTTGCTCTTCCTCCAGCAAAATACGAATGTCTGAAACGTCAGTGTTACTTCGCTTCCCATATGCTTTTGTCACCCTTCAGTTGATAAACCTATTATTAGAATCTTAAATTTGATAAACCTGTTACTAAAATCTTAAATTCACCAAGACTGAATTATGCCATGTTTTTTGTGGGATGTTGCAAAGATTTTGCTGCATAGTGTGAATCTTTAGATTTTTTTTTTTTTTTTTTTTTTAACTTACGACAAACACCCGCTCCTGACGTGAGCAGCCGGGGTGGGGATCGTTATTATCTTTATTATTACCAGCACACAGGATCAAAGCAACGGCTTTAATAATTAAATAATGCCAGAAGGGAAATGACATAGAGTTCCGGTAATGTCAGATCTACAAGATCGAGTAGCAACACCCACAACATCCTTCCCCTCCACCCTTCAGTTGATCTGAATCACCATTTAAATGGATACAACCCCAGAAGCATGAAACTACAACAAACAAAAAACGAAATCTGCATCCAAATTAGCTATGGAAATCAATCATTGCATCGTCTTTGAAACGCTCTGGAGGTCTAGTGATGTGAGAAGAGTGTCGGGAGTTTGGTGAAGTACAGTGCATTGGAGTGTGCTGCTGTGTTTCTGGCGGGAAAGACTCTGGAAGCAAAATGGTCTCCTTGTTGAAATTCCTCTGGCGGTGTAGCATCGGGCGAAGGAGTCTCACCAAGCTGCGGAGATGCCTCTGGTTTCGCCGGTACACATGTCCCTCTGGAGTGGTGATGACGTAGGAACGTGCTGTTTGGTGTTTAGTCATAATGGCTGCTGGTTCGCAGGTGTTGTTACGCTGTACACAAACTCTGTCTCCCGGTAATAATGGCGTTAGCTCTTTAGCACCCCAGTCATAGAAACCTTTAGCATGTTGCTGTTGCACCAACAAACGCCGAACATCAACTGGAACTTGTGGTTCCAGAGTTCTGTCACTACACGGCAGTTGATCTCTGAGCCTCCTGCTCATCAGCAGCTGTGCTGGAGAGTATGGAAGACCTGCCAGTGGTGTGTTCCGGTGGGATAGTAACATCAAATGGGTATCGTGACAACACTCGGTGGCTTTTCTTAGCCCTTCCTTGATAGTCTGCACTGCACGCTCAGATTGCCATTTGATTGAGGATATGTAGGGCTGGAGGTCGTAACCTTGAACCCCCATTCCTTGGCGAATTTCCTGAACTCAGGACTGGCAAATGGCATGTTGTCTGTAAATAATTCCTTGGGTATGCCATGTCGATCGAACATGGACTTCAGAGCCTCAACGACGTGCTTTGCAGGGAGCCCACAAATGCTTATTACCTCAGGATACTTGGATAAATAATCCACAATCAGGAGGAAATGCTTTCCAGCGAAGTGGAAAATGTCCACTCCCACTTTCTGCCATGGCCCCAGGGGAAGATCATGTTGCAAAAGTAGCTCTTTAATGTTAGCTGGTCTAAACTTGGCACACATTGAGCATTTGGCAACCAGACTTTGTATATCTTGACCACTTGGCGTTTCCGAATAATAAAATTGTTCCAGAAGTGAAATGACATAGAGTTCTGGTAATGCCAGATCTACAAGATCTAGTAACAACACCCACAACATTTCAGTTGATAAACCTATTGTTGCGGTTGAGGAAATTCGCAAACCACCATTCAGGTCCCGTAAGTGAGATATCTCTGTAAGTACATGTGTAGTTAGCCCCAAACCCGTTGTTTAGAGGGAATAAATGTGATTCATTCAGGCTGCGACGCTTTGAGATAGCCGTTTTTCTGTTCTATCTTTATTTTGAACCAACCACGCTCCAACCATCACACAACAACAACAACGCCAACAGCCACGATCTTTACCTTCACAACTCGCTCCCGCAAACATCGCATCACCGCCATTCCGCACGGCACCATGGCCATAAACCCTCCACCACCTTCACCTCTCTCCTTCTGCGGCCATTCCCGCACCATCTGTGAGCACCGAGCGTCGGGCTGTCCTGGGCTCGTACAAGATACGCGCCGAGCCGCGAGTGCAAAATGTGGCCTTTCCGAGGAGAATTCGGATCAGGAATGCTACACGCCCACTTCTGATCCGTCCAATCGGGCGCGAATTCGCAACACTGGTGTCAAAAGTGGGATATGAACTCATCCTCCTCCTCGCAACACTGGTATCAGGTCGTGGGACACAAACCCATCCCCCCTCCTCGCGACACTGGTGTCAGAGACCGGAAAACAAACTCTCCTGTCTCCAGCTAAATTCACGGGAATCGGTCCAGGGGTGAGAGGAGCGACCCCCGATTCCCTCCAAATTACGAGCGAGCTAAATTAACCCCTTACGAGAAATAAGATGGAGTCTCAAGGCGAGCGGGAGCCGGGGGTATTAGATATGTGTTTGAATATAGAATCCATGGCCCGGGACGGTGCTTGTTGTAATTTTAATCAACGGCGGAGCTCAACCCCATATACTGAGCACAGACTTTGCCGGCAAACGGAGTCGCAAGATGGCGGCGCGGCTGCACTTCAGCGCGGCACGAGGCGTGAGCGGGCCGCTATTAATGGCGCAACAAATGGCACGACACGAGGCGAGTGCTTTCAGCCACCGCTTCAAACCACGTGGGCGAGAATCAGGAAGATGAGGCAACTAATGGTGATGTTAACGCAAATAAATGAGGGTTATCAACGGATGAAAGAACAATTAGGGCAAACCCTAATAAAGGAGACACAAATAAAAATGCAGACGAGGGAAGTAACAAAGACAAAGAAGGAAATGAAAGTATTGCCAGAGACACGGAAGATAGAGAGTGAATTGGACGGGGTTAGTGATGAACACACACACACACATTGAGGTAGTGGAGGACCATGAGGGGGAGCTGGTGGACTGGTTAGAGACCCGGTGCGAGCAGCTGGATGGCCTCCTCCAGGAACGAGGGGAGGGAGTATACCCCCTTGAGGCGACTCACGACCAGGTGGGTTCGGTCGTGCTTTGCGAGGTTGAGGGGACGGGTGCTGTGGACAGGTGCACGGAAAGCTTGGGGGGGTATAGAGGCCCCGGAGATCCTTGTGGGGACACGAATCCCCAGTGTGGTTGTCCTGGTGTGTATGGTGCAAGGTGTGAGTGCGTCCCCGTGTGTGGATGCGACCCCGTGTGTGAGTGGTGTGGTGGTGAGTGTGCCGGAGTGCGTGCTTCCCAGCACGCAGTGTGTAAAAGGGGCACCGCAAGTGGAAGAGGCCGTGTGTGAGAGTGAAACGGCCAGTATGAATGGAGCACAACGTGTGAGTGGAGCCGCGTGTGTGCCAGAAACGGCATACGTGTGCGAAGCACGGTGTGTGAGTGGAACCACGGGTGCAAGGGAAATGGCATGCGTGAGTGAGCGGCCGAGTGTGAGAGAGACAGCGTGTGCGAAGTCGCTGTGTGTAAGGGAGATGTCGGTCGGCATGCGTGAGCATGCAGCCGCGTCTCCCGGTGTGAATGTGAGTTTAATGGATGGAGTCTGTGCGTCGTGACACGCGTGGTTGGAATGGAGACGACGACTGCGACAGAGGGACAAAAGCCGAGTAGCGGCCGTAGATGTTTTGAGGACCGCGCCGGGTTCACCCAGCAGCGAGCGCGAGGTCCGTGCTGTGCAACGCATGAGGCCGCCACGTGCTCGCTTGCGGGATTGAAACCCGGTCCGGAAACGAGCGCGGTGAATGTTGCCGATCCCGCGACGGATAAAGTTTAGGCAGGATTTCGGATTTGGACCGGACGGGTTCTCCACGCGAGCGGGTGTGTTCAGCTCCAATGGGCAGAGCACATGTGTTCGCGTGGGGAACCCCTCGAGACGTGAGGCTTGTGTGTGAATCCCTGCCGGATGGTACCGTCCAAGAGGGACGAGGGACACGAACAGCTCCCATGACGTCACGCCAAAGGTGTGCGGCTGTGAATTGCCGTGCTGGTGCGCAGGTTGTGAGTTTCCGTGCTGGTGCTGCGCGATGAAAAAATAAAAAAAAAACAGCAAGCCTCGCTTTCGGGTGAACAGGATCCCCGGGCAAGGGGTGGAAGACCCCCTGGCCTGGGCACAGGATGACACTAGTTAGGGGGAAGGGTTAGCTTAGACTGCCTCCATGGGGCAGGGGGTAAGTCCTCATGGGGTCCGTGGAATGGATGAGTTAGAGGGATTGTTAGTTGAGATTTAGGTTGGGAAAGTAATTTTTGGATTTGAGGACAGAGACAGACTTTGAATGTGTAGTGGGGACGTAGCTTAGCTACGTAGTGTTAAATGGAACGTGCGGTAGTTTAAGGGACGACGTGGGAGCACGAGTTAGATAGGGGAGGTAGTTAGAAGGACGGCAGAGTTCAGCGGTGTGTGTGGTGAAGAGTTGGTGAGTTGAGTGGAAACATGTACTTAGTGAGTGAGTGAGGCCAGCGGGTCTGTGTGAATGGAGCGAATGTGGAATGCATGGTGCGATGAGTGATTGGGGGGAGGAGTGACTCCCGCCCAAGGGACCCCGGGGTCAGTATAAAGTAAGTTAGCTGGGTTAGTCAAATTGACAAATGGAAGTCGTTTTGTTGTTGGTGGGAATGTAGGCTCTACCCATTTGGAGGGGTGCAGGAGCCCTGTTGACGGGCTGGGAGCGTGGCTGCGAAAGGTGAGTATCGCTGAGTGGATACCCCGGGCACCAGGCTAGTCGGCCAAGGGCCCATGGGGGGCCGGGATAGCGTAGTGGGCACGGGTGCGCCCGCATGGTGCGGGGGCCCGGGGTGCCATTAGCCGCATGGGTAGTGTTGTGGGCACGGGTGACCCTCGGAAAGGAGCCCGAGAAGCCAGCCTGCCACGTGTGCGTTTCAGGGGAGTCGCCATGGGGGGCACTCCCCGGTGTTTAGGGAGCTGGTAGGTTCGGAGGCAGTGTAGTGCCCGGGGGTGCCATCGTCGGAGAATCGGCAGAGGGTCGTGCCTGCCAAGGGGAGCCACGCGTCCCAGCCATGAAACCGTGTGAGGGCACGGAAAGAAAATTGGGTGGCGAGGCCCGAAATTGTGAGGACACCAACACAGGCGACGGGAATCTGGGTTGTTAGAACCAATAGCTTAAGCGAGAGGCGCTTGTTGAAAGCCCCGGGGTAGTTTAATGGTTAGGGTAGATTAGGAAGTGTACCCCTCCGCACCATCCATCCCCTCGCTCTCGTTGTGGACCGCTGGACCCACTTTGTGTTATCGATCGCTGAAGTCTGGGGAGGCCATCTTGAGGCTTCGTTGGGCCTCGACACAGGATGCTAGCTCTCCCTTATTCCCCTCCGGGAAGGGAACGTAAGGGTTGGGAGTAGGCTAGTAGACGATAGGTGAGCCGAACAAGGACGATAAAGGGGGTTAGGGGACGAATTATAGTGGGGAAGTAAACATAAAAACAACAAAAAAAATAAGTTGGGGCTAAATTGGGTTTTACAAATTAAGGGAGTGGGTAGGTACAGTGACAGGCAAAGGCGATAGGTGGGAGGGAGACCGTAGGGTAGGTCCGTGCGATCGCCCAGTCTACCAGCCGCGTGGGTACTTAGGTAGGTCGAGTTTGGCGAACAACCCTATCCCACGCGGGTGGCCGATTGGCACGATCGTGGTGAGGACGAAAGACCCACCCGTGACTGGCTCCCCGCGTTAGTCCGAGAGGGTCACGACAGAATTGTCCGTCCGGTGGGCGACGTGCCGCGATTCGAGTTACGTGGTCGTTCGCACGCCGGTGGGCGCGAATTCGCAACACTATTATTAAAAATTTTAATTCACCAAGACCGAATTATGCCATGTTTTTTGTGGGGTGTTGCAAAGATTTTGCTGCATAGTGTGAATCTTTGGATATTTTTTTACGAACAACAAACACCCGCTCCCTACTTGAGCAGTTGGGGTGGGGGAGGGGGGGTCATGTTATTATTATTGTTCATATTATTATTATTATGCTATTATCATCACTGTTATTACTTTGGTTATTGGAAGCGGCCTCGTAAAAATTCCATGATAACTTGGAACGATGCTTAAGGCGCTGTCACACCTTGACGATTTAGCCAGCGTATGCCGACTTATGAAAAATTTGTCTAAAACGCTGGCACACGTCGAATACGTTATGGGTAAGTTTTGATAACATTAAGAGCACGCTGAAAAACACTACCATACGTTATAGTACGCTGGCTTTCATCGTTTTACTTTGTGGTTGTCCTCAAATTTTCGCATGCTTGAAATTTTACGACGTATGCCAGCGTATGACTCGCACGTTCCGCGACGCTGGCTATAAGTTGTAGGCACGTTATGCGATCGTTGACACACGTTACTTGTAAGTTACTCATAAGTCGAAACACGTCGAGGTAATGCTTAGCGTACCCAAAACTTATTTCTAACCTTTGAGTAACGTGCTTTGAACCTATGTGTAATGTACCTCCAACGCACATTGATGTATGTAGACTTATTTGATTGACGTCTTCCGGACGACCACAGAACTTACTGAACGTGTTTCTAATATACAGCTACCGTATAATGGCGTATTGGCAGCGTTAAAAAAAACAACAACAATAACTTCCAATATTTTAGTCACGTGCTGTTACGTCACGTCCGATTGCCTCTTCAGTTTGCTCATGTCTTATTCTTAGTTCCTCCTCTGTGAATATTTTCTGTTTGAGGATATTGTCACATCGACGTCGAAACTTAAAAGCAAATGTCCGAATATATTTAAAATTCATGATAGACTAAAAAAAATAAAATAAAAACGACAACAACAACTTCAGATATTTCGTCACGTGCCTTCACGGAGCCAAGGAGAAAAAAAGAAAATGTGCCTTGACGAAGAAAATAAGTTTCGGGTATGCTAAACATTACCTCGACGTGTTTCGACTTATGAGTAACTTACAAGGAGTTGGGAGTAGGCTTACTAACTTACTTATGTCAATGATCGCATATCGTGCCTACAACTTATTCCCAGCGGAGCGGAACGTGTGAGCCATACGGCGAGTACGTCGTAAAATTTTCAGCATGCTTGAAATTTCACGACGTACGAGACGTACCACAAAATATGACTGCATACTTCATCGTTTTTCAGCGTGCTCTTAACATATACACAACTTACCCATAATGTATTCGACGTGTGCCAGCTTGGTTCGGCAAATTTTTCATAGGTCAGCATATGCTGGCTAAATCGTCAAGGTGTGACTGCGTGGTTGACACTTTCAATTTTCAGGCGGTTATGATTTAAATTGGCGTGCGGCAGGTTTTTAACAGGCTACGCCACAAGTTCGTCGGCGATACGTGCAGCGCGCTATGCCTAAGTTAGACTATCCTTGGGCATAGGTTGTGAACGCCAACAACAGGCTAAGCATTCGTTGGTATAAGTTATCTATAAGACAACGAAACGTTCTGTGCCCGTTACTAATACGTTATGCATACGACCAACACGTTATGAATACGACCAAAACTTTTTTAAAAACATCAAAATTTCAGCGTACGCCAACGTTTTACATACATTTTTATACGTTGCCATTGCTGGCTAAATCGTCAAGGTGTGACAGCGCCTTTAAGCTGCTATCTATACACCTGAACATGGTGCTTTTCCAAGGCGGAAAAAGGCAACAAAATATGGCAATTCCTCTGGATTATTTGCAGTCGAGTCGAAAAACGTAGGGAAAGTGAGTGCCTAGTGTTTGTTGTCTTCATGGTTAGGGTGGGGGGCTTGGGATCCTAGGATCCTGAGTTCAAATCCCACTGCTGTTGAATTAATACCAGGTGGGGTTGACTCTGCCTGTCATCCTTCCGAGGTCGGCAAAATGAGTGCCAGCTTGCTGGTATACTGTGTCGGAGTGGTGGCCCGTCCAGGATTGTGCCCAATAGCCAAGGAGACTGTTTAGGCAGTACCAACGCTCTGCACAGAGTATTGTCCCAATGGACGCACACACACACACACACACACACACACACACACACACACACACACACACACACACACACACACACACACACACACACACCGGTGCCAAATGTCATTGTGGTAATACAGTTTATGTACATACACACATGTGCAAATGTACACACGCTTCAAGTAAATAAAAATGACAAACACAAATATTTACCTTGAAACAGCATTGTTTGTTGGAGGATTTAAATTGGGTAATTAGTGAAATTCAATTAAAAATGTATCAAGCCACAGAACACAAAATGTCAATCTATACTTTATGCCTTCACAGCTTTAACAAACATGGCAAACACCTGGTCAGCTGACCTTATTGTTTATTTAATATGTATTGATGTCGAAGTGAGAGGTGGATTCCAAATGGAGATCGCACAAAGCGATCCTTGCACATTTTCAGTGGATAAGACACCTCCCGAGGCACCCACCGCATGACACCGCGGGACCCAACAAAGGTGGAATCGTACGTCAAATCGCTATGAGATTGAAAACACATTACATGTACTTTTTGCTGAAACGATCAACCAAGCAGATTGTAGAGCCCTCAGCAAGTGGCTTAAGCATTCAAGTAAGCACTCTAACGAGAGAGTCGATTTGAAATGGCTCCCTTGGCACGCAATTGGCTATCACCGAACCGTCATAGTAAACGTACACCTCTCGGAGACACCCAACATGTCACATATGTCCAAATTGGACAAATGAGCACTTTTCTCTGAGTCGGAACTGCTTGTAAGTTCGATTCTGGAGCTTAAATTTTGTAATTCGTTTTAGTTTAAGAGATACTCGTGGCAAACGCATATGCGGAAATTAAATAAAATGACGAACGCTGACGTCTCTGGGCGTTTACAAGCATTGCAATGCACCCAGTGATTTGAAGCGACGATGAACAACTTGTACCAAGTTGTGGCCTGTTCCAAGTCAAGGTAAGGTTGGGCAGGTCAAACATTGTGACGTCAGACCCAAGCGAGGTTACCCAGGAAACACCTTAAGACCCCAGACAGCGAGGTGGCCAAGGATCACCTGATGAAGCGTATAATTAAATAAGGTCGTTAATTATCTTCAAAAGGGGTGTTTTAATTTTCCCAAACACCCAATTTTCACTCTTGCACTTCCTTGGAGTTTTCTTAGTATGCATGCAAAGTTTCAGGCTGCTAGGTTTATAATTTTGTCGTTATGGTGGAGACACACACATTGCCTTTTATTAGTGTAGATATATGTATGTATGTATGTGTATATATATATATATATGTATGTGTATATATATATATATATATATATATATATATATATATATATAATATATATATATATATATAATATATAAACACTTTATAATCTAATAGATAATTTATTGTATCACACAAATGTGGAGAGAAAGGCTTGTCCCAAGTGTACAAGCAGATCTCTGACTCTAAGCCAGAATACTTGTTTTTTTTTTTGTGATATGATTTGGAAATAGGGAGGGGTCAAAACTTCAAAGGGTACTGGTTAATCAATACCAGATGACAAGAAAGCTTTGTTGAACAAAAGGTCCTTCAAAGAAAAAGAGAACAAGATAACACAAGGAAAGGAATGCGTGCCTTGCTCCAGGGCATGCGTGCACCGAGAAACTTTTTTTTTTTGTATACCTTGTGGAGGCTCGTATGAGAGCTAAAATGCAGGCTCGTATGCTGCAGACAACCTTCATTTATATAGGCAATGATAAGCATTCAGCACTCATGAATTAGAATGAAGCTTTGCTGCTTTACTGGTGCCTGACTCGCTGGCGCCAACCAAAGCGGCTTTAATTTAACTTGCCAACCAAGTGAAATAAAGAAAATATTATACTGTTGCACAGTTAACTAATACACTATATCTATTCATTATAAAACAATCAGTATGCAATGATCCATTGTCAAGTATATTTTAAAGTATCAGAGCAGCAAGCATGAGAAAGGGGAACATATTTATTTCAACTAAGCATGGACTAACAACAACATTTTTTTCATCAGGCCCAGATGTGCTTGGGCCAGTATGAGGATTATACATTCGTTATTATTATGGTCATCCGGTTTGAAATGTTCGCTTTGAGCATTTGTTAGTGGATTCAGGAGAGCACTTTCTCAACATCGAGAAGAAAGGCAAACAATATATTAATAAGCTTTTAAAATATATGTTGCAGTTATATGGAATTAACAAGACCATAGTATATTTAAACAGAGATTCTACTCACTCGTGGGGGCTGTCAGAATGAATTCTGAGCAAACACAGAAATTCATATCATAAGCAGACTTTATTTGCAAATGCAATGAGTTCTGACTGTCATTGTAAGAGACCTGATAAGCATGTTTTATGCTGCAGACAATTTAAATCTATATCTCGACTCTGTCTCAGTGCCTTTGCAGACGATGTTTCCTGGCGAACCATTCCTTAAATGGTGACGGTCACTTTAGCCAATGCTTTACAACAGATTCCATACTTCCATGTTGTTTAAAAGCATTTGAAAGCAAATAAAGAGAAATGAGTACATAATTTGTGGACAAAGAACACATCTCAATATGAAAAGTATTTGTTTCAGCACGATCAATACAGAAACACCTGTGCTTTGCCATAGTCATGTGATCCATAGAGCTTTCTATCACTATATATATATATATATATATATATATATATATATATATATATATATATATATATATATCCATGCTCACATTTCACAAGATGGAATTATTTTACTTTCACATTACACATTGTAAGGAATAGTGAACAGATCTTCCTCATTCTCTCTGGTTGCTCACCTGCATTTTTTTTTTCATTTACGGAGGCTTTGACGATTCTGATTTTTTTTTTTTTTTTTTTTTTTTTTTTTTCCCTGGTGTATCGGCTTCGATGTCCATCGGCACGTTAAATTACCTCGCTTCCCCATTGTCTCGGGTCGCTCACCTGCATTTTTTTCCCATTTATTTATATTTTCATTTACAGAAGCTTTCTGACAGTTCTGTGATCCCCCCCCCAACCTTGGCTTCAATATTGGCATGGGTAGTCGATGATATATATTTTTTAAGTTTTGTATCAATCCGTGAAGTGGTTTCAGAGAAAAGTATTTTAAGCTGTTTTCCTTCGATCCAATATGGCTGCCAAACCATGTGAACTATGATGTCATACTTAACCAACTTCATTCCTCATGGCTCCCAGTTTTGTCTGCATCCATGTAGAAATCGCTGCTCGCAATGGCAGGTCTTGGGATCAACTCGCTATGAGAAAAATAATTTGATTAAAAATGACATAATGGGATGGCATGGTCATTGGAATAGGTGGTGTGGAATAACATCGGCATGGGATGGCATAGTCATTGGAACGGGTGGCTTGGGATGGCATCGTTATTGGAACAGGCATCGTTCGGTACCTCACATAACTGCTCGCCATTATAAGCGGCAGTTCTAGCTATAATTATTATTCTTATTATTACAACTGCTGAAAGAGCTTCTGCCATCCAAGGAGTGTAGTGTTACATATAACCTGTTCGATTTTTACCTTTGATCTGTTTTACGCCAATGCCACCTTTTTAATAGTGCTAATCAGGAAGATGAACATGGGCTACGGATAGCACAATGGAAGCATTGATGTAATACACTTCCAGATGAATATGAAGCTCTTAGGAGAAGGAATGTGATAAATACGCATAACAATCTCATACACAGTACACAGACAGATGCTGGCACGATCATGTAATGAACAATAAACACTGCCTTATGGGGCAGTACATGAGAACAAAGTTTTTTTTTATTTTTTTATTTTTTTTTTATTTTTTAAATTGTGAAACATCCTGTATAAATGCCTCGTATCACATTGTACTGACACGTATTTCATGTAAAAATTGTGGAGTCGGTCATTGAGGTTTATTATTATATATACATTGCCTATAGAAAGTCCACACCTACTTTCAAAATTTTCAACTTTTGTTGACTTATAGCCTGGAATTAAATTGTATTAAATCAGACTTTTTCCACCTATATTTACACATCGTAACCCACAACTTCAAGATGAAAAACAAATTCTCCAAATTTCATAAAATTAATAAGAAATACAAAAACGAGAATATCTTGCTTTGATAAGTGTCCAACCCCTGTGTTAATTATTGGTGGAAGCACCTTTGACAGCAAATACTGCTGTTAGTCTGTTGGGATAGGTCCCTACCAACTTTGCACACCTTGATTGGGCAATATTTGCCCATTCTTCTATCCAAAACTGTTCAAGCTCAGTCAAGTTGTGTGGCGAGCAATGATTGACGACAATCTTCAAGTCATGCCACAGATTTCCATTGGAATTCAGGTTGTGGCTCTGACTGGGCCACTCAAGGACATTTATCTTTTTGTTCCTCAGCCACTCCAGTGTAGCTTTGGCTGTGTGTTTTGGGTCGTTGTCATGCTGAAAGGTGAACTTCTGTCCCATTTTCAGATTTCTTGCAGAGGGCAGCAGGTTTTTCTCCGAGATTTTTCTGTGTTTTGCTCCATCCATTTTCCCTTCTATCTTGACAGGTGCTCTAGTCCCTGCATATGAGAAACATCCCCATAACATGATGCTGCCAACGCCATGCTTCACAGTGGGGATGGTGTTCTTTGGGTGATGTGCTGTGTTGAGTTTGTGTCGAACATAATGTTTTGCATTTAGGCCAAAAAGTTCCATCTTGGTTTCGTCAGACCACAAAACCTTTTGCCACTTGGCTTCAGAATCTCTTGAGTTTTTTTTGCATACCTCAAGCGGGACTCAAGGTGGGCTTTTTTGAGTAATGGCTTCCTTCTTGCCACCCTACCGTACAGACCAGATTTGTGGAGTGTTGGGATATTGTCACATGCACACAGTGACCATTCTTTGTCATAAATGTATGTAGCTCTATCAAAGTTGCCATTGGCCTCTTGGTGGCCTCTCTGATCAGTCTCTCCTTACTTGGTCATCCAGTTTGGAGGGACCGCCTCATTTCGGCAGGGTCTTCATGGTCCCATACGCCTTCCACTTCTTGATGATTGTCTTGACTGTGTTCCAAGGGATATTCAAGGCCTTTGAAATATTTTTATCATGAGAAATGAGCAGCTTAGAACATCATAAATATATGTGGAAAAATTACAGGCCCAGACGAGGAATTAAACCCAGGTCCTCTGACAAACAAACCGTACTAGTGCGCTCTGCCATCTGAGCTATCTGGACAACCCACGAGCTGAGCAACGCAATTCTTCCACATATACAAGTGCCGCTCTCAAACCTAC
Organism: Eptatretus burgeri; assembly: GCF_056783735.1. NCBI lineage: Eukaryota > Metazoa > Chordata > Myxini > Myxiniformes > Myxinidae > Eptatretus > Eptatretus burgeri. The sequence continues at coordinate 15,197,669 of NC_140973.1, forward strand.
AGGAACAAATATTTTTATACCCATCCCCTGATCTGTGCCTTTCCACAACTTTATCGCGGAGGTTTTTTGAAAGCTTGATTCTCAAAGTTGAGTGTTTGCTGTGAAATGCACCACCCAGCAGAGGAAACCTACAGGAACAGCTGATTTTATTCTGAAATAATCGGAATCACTACACTTTAACACAGGCGAAAGCCATTTAACTTGGTGTGTGATTTTGAAGGTGATTGGTTACAAGTGAGCTAATTTACAATTGCTATTATGAGGGGGGGGGGGTGGACACTTCACCAAGATATTCTAGTTTCGTATTTTTAATTAATTTTATGAAATTTGTATAATTTATTTTTCATTTGGAAGTTATGGGTTATGATGTGGAAAAAGTCTGATTTAATGCAATTTAATTCCAGGCAATAAGTCGACAAAAGGTGAAAATTTTGGAAGGGGGTGTAGACTTTTTATCGGCACTGTACATATGCATGAGATTTTGTGGTTGGGTGTTGGGGAGTGGGGGGGGGGGTGTCGACAGTCAAATGGGGGACAAAAAGTCAGAGAAAAAAAAAAGTTAGATTACAAAAAGAATGGCGAAAGTGGAAGTGGGTGTAGGAAAGGAGAGTGAAAACTTGGTGAGGGAATTGTGTGGGATAGGAATGGAGGTTATGTTTGAGTGGGGGTGGAGGAGCGGTTGGGAGTGGGGGAGGGGTGGGGTCAAAAGTTCATCTATTTCATAATTCGTAATGTTTGGCACCCCACTCCACCCGTCTCATTCCATATCGTATACTCCTCATTGATATACACAACAGATTGTGGTCGTTTCGATCTGGAAGTTAATGACTGCTAATGTTACACAGTTGATGGAAATGCACGAGATGTGTATCCTAAAATGCTCCACACATCAATATTATTGTCATAAGGTGGTTGTGTGTCCAAATATTGCTCGCAAAGCTGTGGTTCAGTCTTGAAGTGATGCCTCTCATTGTTTGACGTCAGAACATGCACGTTGTTCTGCCATGAACAATGTAGACATTCTCTATGACAGGCCCAACCATTGCTTGATTTATTGTTGTGGATGCACAATGTTACATTATAACTACAATTTAATTATCCACTCGTCCAAAACAATATCCATCACTGTTCAATATGAACTTCTCAGTCATGCTCAGGATTGCACCCAGTAAGTGAAAAGTGGCAAAAGTTGTAATGAAATATCAATAATATAATTGGTCTGACATGTTGGCCAAGACTCCCTGGAGGTAGGCACACTTACACCTGAGCTGTCTCACCTGGATTAGAATCCAGACTCGGCTATAAACTGTTATCCCAGTGTTTCACAAGGCAGAGTGATTCATCGATGTGTGTGACGTCCCTCGGATAGCCGTCAAACTGGGCACCCCATCTGCAGTCATGAGTTGGTGGACGTTAAAGATCTCCCACGTTGTCCTTTGCGAAGAGTAGGTGAGCTTTCACTGGCACCCTGACCAAATTACAAATGCCTGCCCTAACTCCTGCTGGGTGGGGGTGGCAAACCACCGATCATAACCCCAGGCCAAAAAACTGCTTTGACAGAACCAACGCTTTGTTACTGAGAGCATGGTACATCGGATCAGGATAGTCAATAATTCGTCGACCGAGAATTAACAGGGTCTATCTGACATTTCATTCAAATTTAGAAGAAGTCCATGTCGAAGGGCAACAGAGGAAACTAAGTAAGATTATTTTATGTAACCTTTATATGTACCTGTTATGTAGCACACGATATGAAAATAAAATGTTATGAGATAGCGGCAATTCCACTTTGAATTTTTGATTTCATTTTTCTCAAACTTTAAAAAAGTGTAGTTGGACCCTGTTAATTCTCGGTCGACGATTTGTAGAATATTCTGGATGTTGTCGTGGAAAAAAAAATCTAGCATGAATGGTCGCCCCACCCAGTTTACACCCAGTTCGTATTTTAACATTCATGGTTTCCTTTCTTACCTTGCATTCTTGCTGCAGTAGTTAAGGTTCAAGAAGACGGTTTGAATCCATTGTTGCATGACGATCTGTTTTCGGAAGGGAGACAGGTGGACGTAAACACGAACATATGTAAGCAGTGTCATTGGACACAGTTTTCTGTTTGTTATGAGCGATTACAAGCAACTCAACATGAATCCATTCAAACACATGGCACCAAGCTCATCTGGCTGGAAGACGATTATTTTGGGGGTGAATTATTCATGGATATACAACTACTACTTACTACTACTACTCCGCGTGACTAGCTAAGGGTTGTAGCGACCCCCTTGGGGGTTGTCCCTTTTCCACTTTGTTCCCTTGGGACAGGGGGAACATAAGGTTGGAGCAGGATTTTTGCAATTTATTTTGGCCAGGGTGCCGGCGATAGTTTGTCTACTTTTAGCGAAGGACACCGTGGGATCTTTAATATCCACCAACTAATGCCGGCAGAAGGGACACCCAGTTTAACATCCATCTTTCCGACGGCACACACATTGATGAATCACCCTGCCTGTAAAACACTGGGATGACAGTTTATAGCTGGGTTGGGAATCAAACCCAGGCCAGACAGCTTAGGGGTGTGCGTACCCATTGAGCATCTTGTCAGCCCATTCGTGTAACATCGTACGTTAACTGCCTTGGAGCACAAGTCTGAAGACGACGATGGTTCACGAGCGGTATTTGACGATGTAGATTGTTTCAGAAGTCAAGGATGAGACAATGTGATAATGTTTGACCTAGTTATAAAAATGATCAACATGATGTGGTACGAGTGACGGGTTATTAGCTGCAAAATGTCGAAAACCCAGTTTCGTTCAACAACTTTCGAAATTTGACCTTTGCATCACCTTTAAAGGTCACAGAACAATGTTGTAGAAATTAAAATAAGGAAACAGGATACTTGCTATAGCTTATTGGAGTTAGTTCGTCGAAGAAGGTAGAAAACCCAGTTCGATTCCAACAACTTTGAAAATTTGACCTTTGTGAACTTTAAAGGTCAAAGGTCAAGATTATGACCTTTGGTGCAAAACTTCCTCTGGAACATTCCAGGAACAATATAACGTCATATAGGCTATATGGCATTTCACACTCCACAGGTTATCCATACTTTGATGAAATTAGCATAAAAACAAAGTTGAAGGGAGCGCCACGGGCAAGGTGTTCGAGATAGAGCAAAATGGTTTCAAGACATTAGGTGGGGAATGACCTCAAGATTATGCATAAAAAATATTGTCATCCTCGCTCTCAAAGTTTGGGAAGTCGTATGATTTTTATGTCAAAATTTGCAATTTTCTAAGTTCATGACCTTGTGACCTTGACCTTGAGACGAAAATGAAAAATTGAGCTCTGTGGGGCTATGCAGGTGCCATTGGGCTAACCAAATACCGAAACCCCTGCCAGATTCGACAAACCCCTCAGAGAAGATGGATTTTTATGTCAAAATTCGCAATTTTCAAAGTTCGTGACCTTGTGACCTTGACCTTGAGACGAAAATGAAAAATCGAGCTCCGTGGGGCTATGCAAGTGCCATTGGGCTAACCAAATACCGAAACCCCTGTCAGATTCGACAAACCCTTCAGGAGAAGATGCAAATTGAAATCGGCTACCCCATAAAAACACATGTTTTATGGGCGTGGCTCCGCCCATAATGGGCGCACCATGCCCATTTTCAGGAAAACACAACTAGATCATGATATAAACCTCCGACCAAAATTTTATCAGGATTGGATCAAAACCACCAGAGCTATGCTCTGGACAGACAGACAGACAGACAGACAGACACACCAATAATGAATATAGTGGTCACTTATTTTTTTTCGTGAACCAATTGAAATGTCCCCCCCCTCCACGAACCTCCCCGTTGGGTCAGTGCAGCAGTTCAGTTTTAATCCCAAGAATTCCTGAACAGGCAATTTGATCTCGACTGAGATTTGATTTCACTGAGCCTTATATGCATTTACAAAAAAGCACTTTAAAATTATTTTACTTGCTGTTTTGTAAAGACTTATTGGAGGACTATGACTCCATATGGTGCACCTCACATGACTCCCCTTTTTCTTGATGTCGTTTGCATTGCTCTTCTGTTCGTCCTACGGTACACCGGTTACGGTGAAAGTTAAAAGGATATGTCCGCAGCAAACATTAATCACTTGGTTGTTACAAGATGCTGTCACATGCTCAGGTTATGGTCGATGGTGTGGAAAGGGTGGGCTACGCAAGGGTGAGAAAGGAGGTTCACTACATTAGTCTGATTTCAGAGGGTGGGGATGCCTGGGTATATGGAAGAGTTATGTGGTGAGAGGATGGCGGGTGCCAAAAGGGACGAGGGTGGGTGGCATAGAGCGCACCGATTTGTCTCAGCACCGAACTGACGACCGGAGCAAGAATGGCGAAAGCAGGTCAGTGCCCATAGTTTATCACTGATTACTGTTCTGAGCCAAATTGAGTGAAAGTGCAAGGAAGAGATTATAATCGATCGGTAAGTTCTGGGGATAGTTGGGTGCTGTCTCTGTCTCTATCTCTCTCTGTATCTCTCTCTCTCTCTCTCTGTCTCTTCTCTCTGTCTCTTCTCTCTGTCTCTTCTCTCTGTCTCTTCTCTCTGTCTCTTCTCTCTGTCTCTTCTCTCTGTCTCTTCTCTCTGTCTCTTCTCTCTGTCTCTCTCTCTGTCTCCTCTCTCTCTCTGTCTGTCTGTCTCTCTGTCTGTCTCTCTGTCTCCTCTCTCTGTCTCCTCTCTCTGTCTGTCTGTCTCTGTCTCTCTCTCTGTCTGTCTCTCTCTCTCTCTCTCTCTGTCTCTCTGTCTCTCTGTGTGTGTCTCTCTCTCTCTCTCTGTGTGTGTGTCTCTCTCTCTGTGTGTGTCTCTCTCTCTGTGTGTCTCTCTCTCTGTGTGTGTCTCTCTCTCTGTGTGTCTCTCTCTCTCTGTGTCTCTCTCTCTCTCTGTGTGTGTCTCTCTCTCTCTGTGTGTCTCTCTCTCTCTGTGTGTCTCTCTCTCTCTGTGTGTCTCTCTCTCTCTGTCTCTCTCTCTCTGTCTGTGTCTGTCTGTCTGTCTCTCTCTCTCTCTCTGTCTGTCTCATTTTTGTGTTGTTGGTTTCTTCTCGCTGAGCTAAGATTAGCTTGCACTCATGGCTGATAGAGAGTGAGACAGAGACAGTTGTATTGCATTTGAGCAAATGGAAACATTTATACGCCAACCTTAAGAACCCCTAATATTAAGATAAAGTGGAAGGCTCGTGGATCTCAAACTTCAATAATGACTAGTCTTGAACATCCTTTTAACCCAGAAGTCTCAGACCAAGGGAAGAGTCATTGAATACATTGTTTTGCATTTAAAGAGAGAAAATGGACATCAAATTAATAATGAAGATAGTTTAGAGGTAACGTGATCAATTGTTTTGAAAACTTTTGAATTTCACAATTCGGAACAGTGTTGCAGAGCCATAAACTTGAGATAAAGAAATGATTATTAAAGAAAACACCATTGTGGGAGAACAAACTTTTCAGTCTGTACTATGAATGCCATGTCTCCCTCATACCCTCCCAATCTTATTTGGGAACTGCAGCGTCCGTTGAATGTGATAGCGGTGCTTTGGAGGATTTGAAACTTGAGCTAACAAGCACATGCACCACGCCATGACGTTGGGATTTGGGTAGGGGAGGAGGGATGGCCGTTCTTGGACAGTGTCTATGTATTTTCCCGGAGTACCAAGACTCGAGTTTAAATCAAAGCCTGGGAATTAGAAAAGTTTACATTTGCATTCAAACTAGGAATTGGGCAGATCTATCTTTTAATCTCCGACCTTTGGCTTTTGAGCAAAGAGAGGGTTGGTTTGGCCGGTATAAAAGTGCATTACATCAAAAGGAAGGAAGGAAGAACAGGATGTAATTTGTACATTTAGATAGAATAAGATGCTGTGTGAGACGTGGGAATAGCTGGAAGATTGTGATGATGTGGAAATCCGTGACATGACTCACAATGTCCGTCAATGTTTGACTTTTGCAACGGTAGGATCTCCTGCTGATGCCATTCCTGTATCAACCTAACCCTAAACTGTCCTCATTATCTGCCCCCATGCCATAGTGGAAGATCTGCTCTATTGGCGTGATCCCCGGCGCTCGGGAGCTGTGTTTGCCGGACTCCTATCACTACTGCTGGCGCTGACGCAGTACAGTGTTGTCTCCGTGTTCTCTTACCTTGCCCTGGCTATACTGGCACTGACTATTACTTACCGGATCTACAAGGCGATCCTCAAGAGCATTCAGAAGTCAGACACAGGGCACCCCTTCAAGTGAGCTATGTTTTCATTTGTGGGAAAGAGATGGATTATGAACTTTGAATGGAAGAACATGTCGAAGATTTAAGGTTTTTGTGTTGTCATGCATTCACATTCTTCTTTCCCTGACCAACTTAGGGCCTACCTGGACAAAGACATTTCTGTGACTCAGGAAGGGGCAAAACGCATCACAGATGCTGCTCTACCTTACGTGAACCACACGACATGTTCACTGCAGCGTCTCATCCTCGTACAAGATCTTGTGGACTCCCTCAAGGTGCACCCCCACCCCCAATGATTGCCTTTTTTAATGGAGTGAAATAAATAAACGTACAAGTGCTTTTTTGTGATGGGGCAGAATCCAATTACTGGTTTATTCTGAATAGGAGTCACCTCGTGTTAGACCGACATCCAGTCCTTTTAAAGGTGATCCAAATGAGCTGGGTTGTATATGGGGGGGGGGGTTGTTGGTAAAACACACTCAGGAATAGTCGACTTGGAGAACTTTCTCTTATAAAATGGATTTTTAAGGGTGGGGGCGTTTAAAAAAATAAATAAACAAATAAAATTGTAATCGAGCAATCTTGCCAACTCATTCATTAATTAATTCATGTAATGGTGGGTTAAATTTTATTTGACACGCATCTCAAGAGAAACACCGAGAAAGTTTATTTGTGTAAATGTCACATTTTAAAATTGCAAACCATAGCATGCCAGCAATCGTAAGAGTAAAGCGAGCTATCGCCGGCACCATGGCCAAATCCCAAATTCCTGCTCCAACTATTTATTCGATCATCAGGCCTTGCCAGCTGGTTCATGAAAGACTTGTACCAAAACCTTCCCCCAGTGTCCCCCATAACAACATGGGAATAATTGTGGCCACTGGACGAAGATGAAAAAGTGTACCAATAATCGTCGGCTTGTTTCATTAGGATTCCCAATTCCATCGGAATTATTTTTTGGTACCGGGAGAGCAATTTGTGGTACTGGGGGAATACCTGAATCTTCACCAAAATCTCATCGGTTTGTCCTTGCCGTACTCCCAACATGTCCACCAAATCTCGTCCGAATATGTCCATAACCTTTTGAGATGTACTGCTCACAGAGAGACAAACAAACAGGGGTAAAAACGTAACTTTTGGTGGCGGAGGTAAAAATTCTAACCCAGAACCTCATGAACTTGAGTGACCTGTTCATAAGAATTGGGAAAATGTACCTCAATACTATTTATAATGGTCTGATTGTAAGGCATAATAAACGTGAAACTTGGAGGGAAATGTGAAACGGCTGAACATCCAATCTTGTTGAAGAAAATTGCAAGCAGTACAAGCAATTGCAGAGACCTGGTGGCACCGACTAAGTAAACGAACAGAAAGGAAGGGGGAAGAAGAAGAAGAGAAGGAGGAGGAAGGGGAGGATGGGGAGGGGGGGAATTGGGAACATTTTCTGAAGTTGTATTTACTACTTAATACTATGTTTCTATATATATATTACAAGGATGAAAAGTTAGTAATTCAGAGTTTTTGAAATTCCACCAGTGTTTAAAAAAACATAAAGGAAAACAAAAGTTCAATCAGCACATTATCACCTTTGTAATCACATCGTTAATACACGAGTATTCAAAAGTGGAGCTAAAAGTTTCATCATGAATCAGGTCGTGGTCTTTTACAAACGCAGTTGTCACCTTTTACTATAGTTTCATTAAAAATGGTTCCTTGAAATGATGCTATCACAAAACCGCCAACAGCAATGGCAGAGTGCAATGCTCACTTTAAATTGCAACAATTGTAAATCAACAGTTTTGGATGTGAGCTTCCTGCCCAAGACAAAACAAAGTAGATCATCCCCACTCTCAAGGTGGTTAATGAGCCAACTGGGTTTTCACAGACAATGCAGAAGTGACGTGGAAGTTTTGGAACCAACTTGACTTCCTGAAGCTTCAAATCAAAATTCTTAAAACACCTGCCTTCAGCCGTAGTACAGGATTTGAATCCACGACCTCTGTGATGTCAGTCCAGTGTCATCACCAATGAGCCACCACTGGACCCTTAAACCTAAATGGTTGCTTTAAAAAGAAAAAGAAAAAGTAGTAGGCAGAATGGATTTTATGTATTTTACAAGTAAATATTGGCAGGACAGCCAGCTTGGCATGCTTTATATGGTGGCATCGCTTGTCAATGCATCATAATGGTCAAAAATTGAACCTAAGACTGTAGTGAGCACATGACCCTCCTGTGATCCCCTTAGGTTTGTGTCATTCATGTTGGCATGGGCCATGCCGCCGGTACAACTTGAGTTGGTGAAAAAGTCTCCCAAAAGATCACGTTAACAGAAGCTATCACAACTCTGTACTTCCTTATCAAATCCATTTCTTATAAAAGCACTCTGAACGAGAAGGGTACTTGGTAGAGCGCATACCTCCGCCATGCAATGCCTGATCCATGAGAACATATCAGGCCCATTACATTTTTGAAATATCATGCAATTCACTACTGTATCGTTTTTGGCCCCATCTCTCGATGGTGAAGAAACACTTTAGAAATTAAGTAATTATTGTATCCGGATCTGGATATTAACCAAAATCTAATCAGTTCATCCTTGTCACACACCCAACCTGTCCACAAAGTTTCATCCGGATCCGTCCACAACTTTTTGAGATATCCTGTACACAAACAAACAAACAGACAGACAGAAAGGGGTGAAAACATAACCTCCTTCACATTCAGTGGCGGAGTTCAAAACTTCTCAGAAATACAGGCTGAATCCGACCTTTCTATTAAAAACGTACAGCGGCCATCATCAGAGTTTGAACTTTTTAAATTTAGCATGTTCATCAAATTTTGCTTCTTTATTTTTGATGGATTCTCCTGACCTCAAACCATTACCTCCTATTTACACGTACTGTGTTGATTTGGCATCCAGTTGCCTGTGTCATGATTATCCATAGAACATTATGCATAAACATATTTGATTGTACAATAAATGGTGAATTTCTATCTGAAAGCACCAAGGTTCGTTTTTTACATCAGGAATGTTTTAGGCACCTTTCATTTGCATCCTGGTTTTGATAGATAAGCTTTATTCGACACTTATTTTGCCTGTAAACCGTTTGCCTCGGCCTCGTTGCACTTTTTAAGCTACTTGATGCGTGCTCTTGGCTGTTCTTCAGTTGGCGGTGTGCGCTTGGCTCATGACCTACGTTGGAGCAATTTTTAATGGCCTCACGCTCATCATATTAGGTAAGCACGGCGGCTCTCCAAATCGTGGCTGTGCCAGCTGTGGTTTTGTTTATATGTTTTGTAATCATTATTCAAGCCATTACCATTTATCAACGAAACAATAACCGAATTGTGACGCGACAAACCAGTGAAGTCGACAAAGAAAAAAACAATCGGCAAAACAAATATTTTGAGCTGAAAAGCCAACCAGTCCTTTTCTGCAGCTCTTACGGCCTGTAGGACACCATGTATACAAGGGAATGTAAATCGCAGAAATCTTTACTGGAAAAGAGGGAAGGAAGCAGAGGTAGAAAAAGTATTAAGTGAAACACAGAATACAAGTAAGAACAAATGGACGAATAGAAAATAAATAAATAAATAAATGAAAATGAAAGGTCCGGTTGGATCAATGCATTTCTTTCAACAACTGCATATGATCTGCTTGTTCTTGTCACCTAACCAACTCTTTCACCAACTTTTGTCATAACCTGTCCACAACCTTTTGAGATATGCTGGATATAATTTTGGCGAAGAATCACTGATTGTGAAGAATCAATTAAAATAATTAGAGTATCTGGATCTTCAACTTCAATCTATTCAATTCGTCCTTGTCACACATCCAACCCGTCCACAAAGTATCATCCGAATCCGTTTATAAACTTTTGAGATATCCTGCTCAAAGACTAGTGAAACAGACAGGGGTGAAAACATAACCTCCGTTCACCTTGGGTGGCTTAGTTTAAAAAAATCACAAAACTGTCCGTAAATGAAATATCCATAAATAAAAGTCAGCTGGTGAAACCTCGACCTCTCAACTGAGAGAGTGGCAGAGCTTGGACTGTGCTGTGAATATGACGTTACCTTCCTCCTTTGGTGTGTTGCGGTCAAAGCTTCCTTCTGTGGTCTCATCGGCTTCATAGTAACTTTGTCTTTTACCGACGATGGTTTTGAACTTTCCTCGACTTGATCGAAGTGCATTCATGAGGAGAAAGTTCTCCATTTTTCCTGGCCGACACCACTATCTTGCTCCTCAAAAGCTATAGGTCTGTCATTTTTCTCATGCAGCGTACACCCAGAAAGCCGGTGCCCGCATTTTTACTTTGTTTCGGTATTTCTTATACGTCTAAGTCTGTTGTTTAATGATACACCTCTAACTGTGATTGGCGAGACCAGATCGGATTTGGAACCCTCAAGTGCGAACAGCCACATGGACACATTGTGTTTCACCACACCAATCACAACCAGGAAGCATCGCCGTTGCTTTAAGCAGTCAGGAGTTTTATGCATTCTTAAAAAGAATGTGGTTATTGAAGTTCTCCTACCAAGACAGATGTCGTGATGACACCATCACAATGACTTCATTATATATATATATATATATATATATATATATATATATATATATATATATATATATATATATATATATATATATATATATATATATATATATATATATATATATATATATATATATATTTGGGGTGGTTGAGATTACACATTTTTAAAGAAGGCGCTTCCAACCAAAACTAAAAAACGACATTGACTCCGCTAATTTGAGCAAAAAAGCAAGAGCAGACCCAGACTCAGGGCAACGTTTCGCCAGCTTCGCAGCCGGCTTCATCAGGCACAATAGACCATTGGTCATGTGGGTACTGTGTGTGAACGTCTTTATCGTTGTGGAGGAACTCTGAGAAGGGTTCGAAACAGCAAAGCACTTACCTTGTGTGGGCCTTCTTTAGTTTCTTTATGCAACTTCTTCAGCTGGAGTGTGGGAGGTATCAAATACATGTGTGTGTGCGCACACACACACACACACACACACACACACACACACACACACACACACACACACACACACACACACACACACACACACACACACACACACACACACACACACACACACACACACTTGCCTACAATTGATTGACTATTATCTACACCTAATTTGGAAAGGTTTTGGATAGGGGGAGGGACATGGGCTTATTCGAAGTTCATTCATTGGTTTCATCTCGGGTTATTAGCAAATTGAGTGGATTAACCACTCGCAGGTAAAAGACTGTAGTCCAGTCCACACCACTGAACTTCCACTCCCCAATGATGCCTCATGAGGTATGTGGTGTCAGCGGTACATGAGGAGAAGAGCTTACAGGAATAGATGAGAAACAAAGTAAATGCCAGAAAAAGTGGGTGGCATGACCAAATCTGGAGGCCCATTATTCCACAAGTTTTGACTTAAAATCTCACTCTGTAAACTATCTATATATAATTCCAGCAATCTCGCTGTGTCTGTCTGTATGTGTGTGTGTCTGTGACCGCTGTTTCTCAACAACGACCAGTCCAATCTAATTGAAACCTGCCAGGTATATTTCTGGGGACCTGTAGATGTGCCTTTTCAAGGTTTGATATTAATTGGACAGGCGGTTCCCAAGTTACGGCCATTTATTTGCCAACCAATGACAGGACACGGTGCTATGACATCACGAAAGACGTCATAAATCCTCTTTTTTTTGCACGATTGATGTCAATTCTTCTTCTTCGTTTGATAAGACTTCACAATTGACGCTGGGGACCTGAGTATGTGCCTTTTCAAGGTTTGATATCGTTCTTCTTCATCCGTTTCAGCTGTTTCCCAAGTTATGGCCATTTATGATATGGTTGGTCCGATCTAATTGAAACAATGCCCCAATCTAGTTAAAATAAATACAGGTAAGTATGCAGTGTGCAGTGATGATTATATTTATTGTTAATACGATGCTTTTGGTCTGACTTAGTCATAACTTTTAAATTTCCAATATCCAGTTGTTGACATGATCATTATTCCATCCATTTCTTTCTCGTCACCACAGCTGTGATTTGCCTGTTCAGCGTACCTGTGATCTACGAGAAATACCAGGTGTGAAAAGTGTGACAAATATCCCCAATGTTTTGCTGTTATGTTGTTTTGTTTTTTTCCTGAAATTTTGAGAATATTCGTTCATCAGCTGTGAAGAAGGGGGCAGTTTCTGTCCACTGGACTGGACCTTCACTTGCGGCACGGACTGACGGACACATTTACAAAAATCCAGACCCTCCCCCCCCCCCCCACACTCATTCAGCATGTGCAACGAGGCAGAACTCTGCACCAAACAATACATCAATAACTGATTCATACTCAATTCAACGTTTGTTACAAAAACCATACATGTAATGCATGAAGGAGATTTACAGCAGCTGAGTAGTGTACAATGCTCTGATGTAAATGGAGGGGCCACTAATATTATGCCCACAATCGGCGATGCAGGGTCATTGAAGGATGAGGTTGGGGGGGGGGCATTTGATGGGTGGTGGGTATTTGATTTTTTTTTTTTAAATGAAGCATCTTGTATTCTCCTTTCAGAACATTATTTTTGTAAACAATGCTTTGAGACGGTAGTTTGGTTTATAAATATCATGGGGCACCAGTTGTTTGACATCAGAAGTACCTGTGAGAGATCACTGCATGATTTTCACATCGAAAAGTAATACAATTTAGATTCATAACGCACTCGTACGATAACAAGAGCTGTAAAATGCCTGCCAAATGTTCCCAGATCGGATTAAACAAAGTGATGCGACACGATGTGATGACAAAGTGATGCGACAGTGATGCCATCAAGCTAGTTGTGCAACAGTCTTGTTCTTTTTCACCATCGAATTGCCAATCATTTCCATATCTGCTGCGGTTGGAGGAGGCTGGTAGGATGCCCTACAAGCACACGAACGAGCCTTTCAGCCGTCTGATCTCGGTCCGGCTACGAACTGACATCCCGGTGTTCCACAGGCAGGGTGATTAGTCATCGTGCGTCCCGTCCCTCGGATGGACGTTAAACGGGCGTCCTGTCTGCCAGCATTAGTTGGTGGATGTTAAGGATCCCACGGTGTCCTTTGCGAGGAGTAGGCGAGCTATCTTCGGGCAAGAACTGATGCCAACTTGCAGCCACGTGCTGTATACAAATGACGACGACAAGCAATTGGAAGCCACAGTTGTCTTCACCCAGTCTCCATTTTATGATTTGTTGCTGCTTTTTCACCTTTCCCATTTTTCTGATTCAATTTGACGAGATTCCCCAAGGCCTTGCTCATTTGCATGCTGCATTACTGTTACACCTGTTCTTTTCGGATGCTAAAAATCCTAGCATGAGTAATGGCTCAGTATGATGGATCCTTCATCCCTTTTTTGCATTTCAGGCTCAAATCGACCAGTACGTCGGACTCGTGCGGAAGCAGTTTGATGATGTGATGGCGAAGTAAGTGCATCACTTCCTCACCATACATACAATTAATGTCGCATTTCCATGAGGCCAAAGTGCCACGTGGTCCAAATGGAATTTGATCATCCTTTGCCGTGGTGAACACGAGTAATTATTTGTTGCAGTATAAATGTACTCGGATGTTTTTGTTCGATAACATGTCGTACCGTACACGGCGTTTGCAGTTGCAGTACAGTTTACTTGTGTGTGCCGTCCCTCAGATGGACGTTAAATTGGGCGTCTCATTCGCCAGCATTAGTTGGTGGACGTTAAAGATCCCACAGTGTCCTTCGTTAAGAGTAGACAAGCGATGGATGGCATCCTGGCCAAATTTCTGCTTGAAACCTACAGGGGGCACTGCTTCAATGGCACAGCTGCACCTCCCCCCCCCCCCATCGAATAATACTACCAACAACCATGTGCCCTGTAATCTATAATAATTAATAAATGTCAGTGTGTGTCTCCTCAATAACTCCGAAACTTTGCATGCACAGCAAGAAAACTCCAAAGAAGTGCAAGAGTGAAATTGGGTGTTTGGGTTAATTAAAACACCCCTTTCGAAGATAATGAACGGCCTGATTTAATTATATCCTTCATCGGGTGCATCCTTAGACACCTCGCTCTCGATGGGGTCTTAAGGTGCATACTGGATTACCTCTTGGGGTCTGAAGCCGCCATGTTTTTTGGCCTGCTCAACCATGTCTTGACATGGAACAGGCTGCAACAATTTCTTTAATCTTTTTTTTTTTTTTCTCTCTCTATCTCTATCTCTATATCTCTATATCTCTATCTCTATATCTCTATCTCTATCTCTATCTCTATCTCTATCTCTATCTCTATCTCTATCTCTATCTCTATCTCTATCTCTATCTCTATCTCTATCTCTCTCTCTATCTCTCTTTCTTGCCTCTCTCTCTCTCTCTCTCCTCTCATCATACCTACGAATCGCTGGATACATTGCAATGCGTAAAATTCCTGGAGACACCAGCGTTCGTGGCTTTATTTAATTTCCACACGTCATAACCTTGAATATCTCTTAAACTAAGCTGCATTACAAAATTTAAGCTCCACAATTGAACTTGGCAGCAGTTCTGACTCCTAAAAAAAGTGTTAATTTGTCCAACTCGGATATCATTTGATATTTCGGGCATCTCCGGGAGGTGTGTGTTTAATATGACGGTTCGGTGATTGCTAATCGCTTACGAAGGGAGCCGTTCCTTATCAACCGTTTTGTTGGAGTGCTTAAGCCACTTGGTGAGCGCTCTACAATATGCACAGTCACTGAATACTGTGTATTGATCGACTTGAACAATGTTCAGGGTCAACTCGTCTGTGATGGCCCCATGTTTGATACAAATGAAAAATGAAACGTTTCATTGACATCATGGCAGGAGAGATGAGAGGTACGCACACACGCTCTAAGCCAGTGGTCCCCAACCTTTTGATCCCACGGGCCGCATTCACTACTCCCAAGGATGTTGGGAGCCAGAAAAAAATTGATGCATTTTATTGAGTTTTATTGATGCAAATTGATTTGATTCCTCCCGGCGGAAAGCGGCAGTGGCCGGCAGCGGCATTGTGTAAGGCTTTTCAGGTCACGGCGCCGGCCGGCAGTGGCCAGCAGTGGCATTGTGTAAACCCCTTTAAAATTGCGACATGGAAATGTGTTTTGATTGGAAAGTCCTTGCGGGCCGCAGTATAGGGCTCCACGGGCCGCATGCGGCCCACAGGATGCAGGTTGGGGACCAATGCTTTAAGCTGTCGAGCCTGGGTTTGAATCCCAACCCAGTTATAAACTGTCTCAGCGTTTCATCGGCAGGGTGATTCATCAATGTGTGTCGTTAAACTAGACATCACATCTGCCAGAACCCCACCTTCTCCTCCACTCTCTTCCCCCCTCATATCTCTCTCCCCTCTCCCACCCCTATTCCTCTCTTTCCCACCCCTATCTTTCTCTCCTCTCACACACCTCTCCCTCTTTTTCGACCCAAATTCAAAACCAAAGTCAGTCATTAACAGTCCCCTTAACAGAGTGGAAAGTGGAGTGGAGGGGGGGGGAAGAGAGAGAGACAGACAGACAGACCCAGATATAAATTGTAATCCTGGTGCTACACAGTCAGGGTGATTCGTCAATGTGTGTGCCATCTCTCGGATGGACATTAAACTGGGCATCACATCTGCCGGAATCTTCCCCCTCCTGACTCTCCCCTCTACCCCTCTCTCTCTCCCACACCTATTTCTCTGTCTCCACCTCCCCTCGCTCCTTCTCCCCCCCCCCACCCTTTAATATCCCCGTCAGCGAAGCGACGTGTGTGTGTGTGTGTGTGTGTGTGTGTGTGTGTGTGTGTGTGTGTGTGTGTGTGTGTGTGTGTGTGTGTGTGTTTTTTTATATATATATATATATATATATATATATATATATATATATATATATATATATATATATATATGTGTGTGTATGTATATATTGTTACGAATTTCGGCCGCGTAACTCAAATCGCGACACGTCGCTCACCGGAACGGACAATTCAGTCGTGACCCTCTTGGAACTACCTCCAAGGAGCTAGCCACGGGTGGGGGTTTAACCTCACCACAACCCAGTCCGCATTCTACCCGCGCGAAATAGGGTGAATCGCCGAATGTCGATATACCTAAGTACCCGCGCGGGTAGCGTACCGAGGAGTTGTACCACGCCGCAGGTCGACTTCGGACACGAACCGCTTAAGCGGCTCGTTTCGTGCTGAAGGGATAACCGAGCGGAGTTATCGTCGACCTCGACGGTTCAGATTATTTATTGGGTGTCTAGGTTTAGATAATAGGGATTATCTAGGTCATATTTTCGAAATGGTAGTGAATTCAATGTCGGTGCAGTCATTTTTTAGAATAAATCGACCCCATGGAGTTTGAAAATACGCTCCATTTCCACCTCGGACATCCAGAAGTACCCGTAATCATACCTGACCATACCCTAATTTATTCAAGTCATGAGACTAAAAGTCGTCATATGGAGCGACCTCGAAATCACCTCCGATCAAGCTAAAAAAAATTATGCGCGTTATTGAATCATATTAGAATAATTTTAAGCAACAGGTCCACAGCCACCCGTGTGGAGTTCGGGTCCGTGGAGGAGCTCAAGTCGGCCGGGACCAGTAGATGGGCCGTCGGAGCGAAACGTGAGTGTAGCCAAGCAGCAGGAACTCCTTAATTTTCCAACCAACTCCGGCCTCCAAGCAGAGAACGAACGACCCCCAAAGAACTGAACAACGACCCCCAAAGGACTGAACGAACGACCCTCAAAGAACTCAAGACACAGGATGGTGTCGTGGTTTATAGACCTCCCTCAGCGGGGAGGAGACTTGGTGAAGCCGACGCCACTGTCTGCCCTGATTGGATGGGGCTCCCATGGGTCCGCCCTTTCTGGGCGGGATTTCGGCCATGCAGGGAAAACCCCGTCCGCACTCCACTCATGCCCATACTCGTCAAAAAGAAGTTACAAAGTTTGTGGAAGCCGAGAAGGAACTGCCGGAGATTCTGCCTCTGACAGCGAGTCGCCGGTTAGGCGAGTGAAGCGCTTGTTCAGTGGTGTTGTCAGTTTGTTTGTTGGATGGTCGTTAGATGTAATAACCTACCGAAAAGGACATCGCAACGCACACCTTTGATTCTTCCACTCGACAAAAGGAAGGGACCTGTCTCACATGTACTTAACAGAACAATTGACTCTTGGGACATCTGTATGTTTGAATGTATATTGTTTCCAGATCCATAACAATATATACATATACATGCAGGGTGGGCATTTATATCTGATGGTTTTATTATCCTTATAACTTTTTTGTTTCTAAACCAAATAAAATAAAATTTCTATACAACATAAGCACATACTTCAATTTTCTTAAATCAATTTTGATTATATCTTAAAAATTACATCAGACAAATGGGCCCCTTTCGGATTTGTGCATTCACGACAGCGGATCATCATATTGTTCATTACCGCAAGCAATGTCTCTTGATCAACAGAGCGGATGGTTGCAGTGATCTTTGCCTTCAATTCATCGATCGATGTTGAATGTTCCTTTTAAACTTTGCCCTTCAGAAATCCCCATGGGATGAAATCTGGTGGAGTTAAATCTGCCAAATCAGTGTGCCTCATCCGTCACGATGACCTTGTTTGTGAAATTGGCATGCTCATTGCATTAAAATAAAATTTAAATTAAAAAAAAAAAAAGCTCTTTGCATTTAAAGTGCTCCATCATTAAAAACTTTCAAGTATTATCTGTAAAACAAAGAAAACAATAATTAGTTATGCCAAAACTGCTTCTGGCTGGAAAGATTGCAAATGTGTCAGATGTAAATGCCCCACCATGTATAATATATATGTATAATATATATATATATATATTTTTTTTTTGTTGCGAATTCGCGCCCGCCGGCGTGCGGACGGCCACGTAACTCGAATCGCGGCACGTTGCACACCGGACGGACAATTCTGTCGTGACCCTCTCGGACCAACGCCGGGAGCTAGTCACGGATGGGGGTTTAACCCCACCACGACCGTGCCAATTGTCCACCCGCGCAGGATAGGGTTGCTCGCCAAATTCGATCTACCTAAGTACCTGCGCGAATGGTCGACCAGGTGATCGTACCATTCCACAGGCCGACTCCGGACACGAACTGCTTAAGCGGTCCGTTCCGTGCTACAGTGATAACCGAGCGGTGTTATCGTCGGCCTTGACGGTTCCTATTAATTACCGGGATGTTGCATCCACTACGAACCCCTTACGTGATGCAAGATGGAGATTCAAATTGAGAAAAGACAAAGCGAAACAAACACAGTTCAACAAGCAAGCATTTTATTCACACACACGCAGACAAGCACGTATATACAGCCATACAGTCAAAAATGCACATATAACAGTTAAAACAGTCATGCAACAAAAGCAAATGCAGAGCTACAACCGACTACGACCGACACACGGCAACACGTACGCAGTTCTACTTCACAGACGGCGCCAACACACGCATTTATATAAAAAGCAAAGGAAGGAAAAGAAAGAAAGAAGTCGCGACTTCCCTTTTATGGCTGGTGAGTCCCTCTCCCGCGACCGTCAGCGTGGTCGCGCCTGGCCCTGACCTCTCGCGGCTGGCGAACCCTCTCCGGCACTCCCCGTCCGGACGCGCAGGTCCACCTCACAACGGGCGCTGCCGCGTCTCCCGTCCGTGCCTTCGTGACAGGGTCGCTCGCCAAGCCGCAGGCGCAGGACCTCTTCCCGAAGACCAACTCTCGACAAAAACCAACTGAAGACCAACCAGACCACCAGCCAAGACGAAAAGGAGGAAGAGGAAGAGGTGCCCGAGCGCCCCGCCCGTCTTTTATAGCGCGGGGCTCCGCCCTTCGCCCCGCCCTGTTCTCGGCTCCACCTTCCTTCGAGAGGGTTCCTGAAAAGGGCGTTCCCTCACACTCTCCCTCCACCCCGCCCCGTGCGGGGGCCAGGGGAGTCAGTTTTTGGCTCTGGGCCAGAGAATTATTCTCCCAAAATGAGACCCCTCCTTTACATGACCTCTGACCTTTGACCTGCATCGCCCCTCCTCCACTCCAAAGTGTGGGGAAGTCAAACGGGAGAAACAGGCGGGGAAACCTGCGCATCCTCGCAGTTCCCTCCTTGGCGCCTTTGTTTGCCGTTTGGAGCGGACGTAGTGGCGAAGATGTGGTAGCGTGGTTGTAGCGTGGTTGGCGCTGTGATGGGGATGGCATGGTTGTTGAGATGCTGTTTGTTTGAAATAAAAGAGAGATCAGAAAAACGACTAACTCAAAGCGACGCAGCCCGGATGAATCGCATAAATTCCCTCTATACAATGGGTTTGGGTAACTACACATGTACCTATGGAGATATCTCACCTGAGGGCCCTTTATGGTGTAATGCGAATTTCCACAGCCGTAACAATATATATATATATATATATATATATATATATATATATATATATATATATATATATATATATATATATATATATATATATCTTCCTTAAAACCATGGCATGTAAAAGTATGTTCTTGTTCCTGACCCCATTGATAGTCAAGCATTTCTGAGTTACATAAATCTTTTGTTGTTTGACATATAACCTTGTCAATTGTAGGTAGGTTAAATCTACACCAATTGTGATATAGGAAATGAACTCCTCTTTAATATGAGGGGTCATTTGTGTATATAGGTTTAGTGGTTATGATTTTAGGACAATATGAATTACCCCTACCCCCATCCTACATCTTCGCTTTTGCCAACATTTTGTTATCAGAGGGGGCTCGCAAAAGTGTTGACTGTGTTGTTGCGCAAGAGTTTCACCATTGCCAACATTGGTTTTCATATACTCAAAGGGTGTCTCTTTATGAAAATCAACACAAAAATTTTATAGCAGACCGGGCAATTATTTTTTAATTTTGATCGGTTGGCTCCCAGACTAATATATATATATATATATATATATATATATATATATATATATATATATATATATATATATATATATATATATATATATATATATATATATATATATATATATATATATATATATATATATATATATATATATATATATATATATATATATATATATATATATATATATATATATATATATATACACACACAGACACAGTATCACTTGTAAAAAAAACATTGTCATTTAACCTTTTTCTGGCCCAAATACAGTTGATGCAGTGCCAAGGTTTTTAATGCTCTTTTGAGGAGTGCTTTCTTGCAGTGCCACACCTTGTAACGTGCTCTCACCGATTGTGTGTCCCCAAGGGTGCAGGCAAAGATCCCAGGTGGCAAGCGCAAGGCAGAGTGAAATCGTTAACGCTCACACCGAACACAAATAGGATACAAAGCACAGCTGAAATCTCTCTGAGGATCAAGATGCCGTCCACTTCTCGCACTCACTTAAAACGACTTTCTTTCATCGTTTTCATCTCCCTTACTATCCTCGGCCTCGATAAGCACTCTCACTTATTTCCACATTATTTAGATCATCGTCATGATTTTTATTTCTTTGGTAAGGAAATATACTTTTTCTTTCTATTCCATCCTGAACCTCTTGAGGTCATCATGTCAAGACCATTTGTGCTTGTGTCATGAGCATGCACTCTGATTTGGCACCACCACCATTTTGTCAGTGAAACAAAACTACTTGCAATTTGCTTTAAGGCTGGCTTTTCCTATTTTTTTCTTTCCTCTATAGTTTTATTAAGCAATCAGCACTCCATCTTATAAGTCAAAACTTCTCTCCCCTTCTTCCTCCTCCTCATCCATAGTGATGCAGTTGTTGGTAGTTAAGACAAATTGTAGTTCTGTACATGTCAAGACCTGTTTTAAATGTGCTTTCGTAGCCTGTAGCCCAAGTGCCATTGTGGTTGGCCCCGCTTTTTTGCTGGAAGTTTTAGCGTCCCGCACGGTCGTTCGCATTCAATGTAACAAAACCCTTCCCTTTCATGTGCGATCTTAGAAGCTATCTGCAGTGGCCGTGTCACGTGCCTTCTCCGCCTCTTGGTGATTCCACGATTGATGGAGCGTTCGGGGAAACGTCTTGCAGGCTTTCGCCCACCACGTGTCCACGGCCGAGCTTCTGCCGCACCAGAAAGTGCAAACGCTTCTTCTGGGATCGCACGGTTACTCTCCATCCCCAAACCTAATTTCCTTCTCCCAATGTCTCCTCGTTTTTTTTCTTCCTGGCAATAAAAGGATAAATCTCTGTTTTGCAGCAATTTTTCGTTGAGTGGAGGAATGATGGATGGTTGTGCATGATTCTGCTTTCTATAATTACACGGAAACCTTACGCCAGAAACGGACATTTATTAAAGATAAGTTGAGCACTCTTGATTCGTCCAACTGTACATTTCACGTGAAATCATCACAAACATCAGGGTGTAAGGGTCACTTGACTACATTGGAATAGAAATTAAAAGGAAAAAAAAAAGTGTTGTTCACTTTAGAGCAC
>NC_140973.1:15229415-15274415 GCF_056783735.1 Eptatretus burgeri
CCGGGTGACGTAGAAAGCTGAAATTTTGTGAAATGGACATCGAAGCTGGTACACCGGAAAAAAAAAAAATATGCAGGTGAGTGACCCGAGACAATGGGGAAGCACGGTAATTTTGTGTTCCGACAGACATCGAAGCCGATACACCAAGAAAAAAATAATAATCACAGAACCATCAAAAAGCAAACGTAAATGAAAAACAAATCAAATGCAGGTGAGCAACCCGAGGCAACGTGGAAGCATCGTTCGTATGGTTACACAATGTGTTAGCACACCCCGCATGTATGTGTGTAATACATATATATATATATATATATATATATATATATATATATATATATATATATATATATATATATATATATATATATATATATATATATATATATATATATATATATATATATATATATATATATATATACAGTGGGGAGAACAAGTATTTGATACACTGCCGATTTTGCAGGTTTTCCCACTTACAAAGCACGTAGAGGTCTGTAATTTTTATCATAGGAACACTTCAACTGTGAAAGACGGAATCGAAAACAAAAATCCTGAAAATCACATTGTATGATTTTTAAATAATTAATTTGCATTTTATTGCATGAAATAAGTATTTGATCACCTACCAACCAGGAAGAATTCCAGCTCTCACAGACCTGTTAGTTTTGTCTTTAAGAAGCCCAAACATTCTCCACTCATTACCTGTATTAACTGCACCTGTTTGAACTCGTCTGCATAAATGACAGCTGTCCACACTCAATCAAACTCCAACCTCTCCACAATGGGCAAGACCAGAGAGCTGTCTAAGGACATCAGGGACAAAATTGTAGACTTGCACAAGGCTGGGATGGGCTACAGGACAATAGGCAAGCAGCTTGGTGAGAAGGCAACAACTGTTGGCGCAATTATTAGAAAATGGAAGAAGTTCAAGATAACAGGCAATCTCCCTCGGTCTGGGGCTCCATGCAAGATCTCACCTCATGGAGCCTCAATGATCATGAGAAAGGTGAGGGATCAGCCCAGAACTACACGGCAGGACCTGGTCAATGACCTGAAGAGGGCTGGAACCACAGTATCAAAGAAAACAATAAGTAACACACTACGCCGTCATGGATTAAAATCCTGCAGCGCACACAAGGTCCCTCTGCTCAAGCCAGCGCATGTCCAGGCCCGTCTGAAGTTTGCCAATGACCATCTGGATGATCCAGAGGAGGAATGGAAGAAGGTCATGTGGTCTGATGAGACCAAAATAGAGCTTATTGGTTTAAACTCCACTCAACGTGTTTGGAGGAAGAAGAAGGATGAGTACAACCCCAAGAACACCATCCCAACCGTGAAGCATGGAGGTGGAAACATCATTCTTTGGGGATGCTTTTCTGCAAAGGGGACAGGACGACTCCACCGTATGGAGGGGAATATGGATGGGGCCATGTATCGCGAGATCTTGGCCAACAACCTCCTTCCCTCAACAAGAGCATTGAAGATGGGGTGTGGCTGGGTCTTCCAGCATGACAACGACCCAAAACACACAGCCAGGGCAACTAAGGAGTGGCTCCGTAAGAAGCATCTCAAGGTCCTGGAGTGGCCGAGCCAGTCTCCAGACCTGAACCCAATAGAAAATCTTTGGAGGGAGCTGAAAGTCTGTGTTGCCCAGCGACAGCCCCGAAACCTGAAGGATCTGGAGAAGATCTGTATGGAGGAGTGGGCCAAAATCCCTGCTGCAGTCTGTGCAAACCTGGTTAAGAACTACAGGAAACGTCTGATCTCTGTAATTACAAACAAAGGTTTCTGTACCAAATATTAAGTTCTGTTTTTCTGATGTATCAAATACTTATTTCATGCAATAAAATGCAAATTAATTATTTAAAAATCATGCAATGTGATTTTCAGGATTTTTGTTTTCGATTCCGTCTTTCACAGTTGAAGTGTACCTATGATAAAAATTACAGACCTCTACGTGCTTTGTAAGTGGGAAAACCTGCAAAATCGGCAGTGTATCAAATACTTGTTCTCCCCACTGTATATATATATATATATATATATATATATATATATATATATATATATATATATATATATATATATATATATATATATATATATATATATATATATATATATATATATATATATATATATATATATATATATATATATATATATATATATATATATATATATATATAACATAATCCAGCACATATATAACCAAAGCATGGTTTATAGATTGTAAATGCAATCCATCAAAATAAAATATATATATATATATTTTTGTTTGTTCCAAAAGCTCAATATGACTAACCAGTTTGAGGTTTTCGTAGGCTGGTTGGAGCCGACCCAGGTAGTACTGTAATTTTCCCAGCTTCATGAGATGGCAGCCTAAAGCTGGGTGCGGGCTGGTGTAGTACCATCTGTAAAAAGAGGCGACGGTAATATTCAGCTCATGTGCCACAGTTTACTCCCTCTTCTGATGCCGACTTGGGTTTTAATTTCCCACAGTCGACGATTCGATGAAAAACCTTCCGTCACCTCCTTTGAAAGCACCATATCGTCAAACAGATTGACAAAATCTGCAAAAAAATTAATCAATTAGAACAGCACTCGGTGGAGCGCATACCTCTGCCAGGCTGAACAGTTTATGTTTTGTATCCCACTGATAGACTGGATCTGGACCTTCACCAAAATCTAATCCACTTGTTCTTGTCACCTAATCAACAAATCCACCTCATTTTGTCATCACCCATCCACAACCTTTTGAGACATCATGGTATATATCGTTTTTTTGGCCTCATCTATCGATGTGGAAGAATCACTTTTAAAGATTCTCATATCTGGATCCAGATTCGGACCTTCACCAAAATATAATCAATTGGTGCTTGTCACACACCTGGCCTGTGAACCAAGTTTCGTCCGAATCCGTCCATAACTTTTTGATATATCCTGCTCACAGACAGACGCAGATGACGCGCCGCTCCGGCGCATGCTCCCATACCTGACCTTACCTGACAGACAGAGACAGACAAACAGGGGTGAAAACATAACCTCCGTCCACCTTCAGTGGTGGAGGTAATAACGGAGATGCACTCACTTGTACACCTGTGCAACTCTTCTTCCGTAATTCTCTGCCTTTGCCCATTTCTTGAGTACGATGCAGGCATCGAAACACGTCGCCAGAAACTTCACCTTGTGGGCGTTGCGATCAGGTAACATGACGCCGTGTTCGCCTAAAACGGCCTCGGCGTGCAACAGAGCGCTCTTGTGATCTGATGGCATCATGTAGAAAGGACGCGTTCAGCACAGTGCAAGTACCTCGTCAGAACCAAGGTAATTTTACAATGGATCGAGAATGAACCTTTTGGTTTTCAATACAGAAATAAATAAAAAAAAACACAACAACATTTCTTTGCATCGACGACGAACAGTTAATGCGTGTTGGAGAATGACTGATCCACGTCATGAAAGATAAACCCAAGATGCACTGCACCACTATTATCCGGTAAATGCCAACACTTCACCTGCTAACAGCGACAGCTTTCCGTACGTCACACTCTCATGGCGAGACGTCGGGTTCCGCTAGCATCAATCCTCTTCCTCCATTTATGTAACGAGAGCCTTGTGCTCCCAGTGAAGAGTTAACGTCTGAGTTCGTCAGCTGCTCCTTAGTTCGCATGGTGGTTCACAGAGTGCGATCAACGTTCTGTCGATTCATTTGGAACGCACCTGGTGGTACGTTTATCGCTAGAACCGCCGTCTAATCGCCCCTCGTCCCAAAGCTCGTCGTTTACCCTGGAAAGCCGATACGCACAGCGAGAGAACACACACACACACACACACACACACACACACACACACACACACACACACACACACACACACACACACACACACACACACACACACACACACGGTGTGCCAAGAGAAATGAGGAAGCAGCATCATTCTGAGAAGCCTTTCACTTCTTATTTTGTGTTCAGTGGGTTTTTGTATCGCCTCCGCGATAAGGAATTGTAATTTTGTTTTTGTTTTTGCCATCGAGTGCTCAAAATAGCATGTGCTCACGTCCCACATCCGTTGAACACCGTGAACCCTGACCCGGCTATAAATTGTCATTCTGGTCATTCATCGATGCATGTGCCGTCCTTCGGATAGACATTAAACTGGGCGGCCCTCTCTGTTGACGTTAAATATCCCGCAGCGTCCTTTACGAAAAGTAGGCGAGTCATCACCGGCACCATAACCAAATTACAAATTCCTGCCCTGACCTACTGCGCCCCCCCAGGAAATGATGCTAGCCACAGCCATGTGCAGCATACGAAAGAAAAAGAAGGAACATTCACATAAGTTTGCTTCAATCATGTTTTTTGTTCTCTCTCTCCTCTCCTCTTCCCTTTACAAGGGGTCAGGTGCCGTGTCACCAACCTTCTGCCCTGCGTCGGCCACAATACCCTTTCACTTCCCCCTGTTCTCAGCCCAACTCTCTCCATTCTCCAACCACCCATACTTTACGGATATCCCTCCTCGCACAATCCTCCATCTCCACCGAGGCCGACCTCTTTTCTTCCTACATTGCTCCCTCAACCTATCCGCTCTCTTTTCCATTCCCTCTTCCCCCATCCACACCAAGTGTCCAGCCCATCTCAGCCGGTATTTCACCGATCCTCCTCGTCAGGCTCGTCTGCACACCACCCTCCTCCATCTCCCTTCTATCCACCCTCTTCACTGCCGCAATCCTCCTGACCCAGTTGTTCTCACAAACCTGTAAGCCTGTGTTGGTTTACCGTAAGTAAAATGAGGGGTATTAATTACTTCGATTTGCTGTCCATTTATGTATTTTTTCAGATCATCATGCTAACTCCGGCACTTTCACACCATATGAGGCTATTTGAATGAATATTTAATAATTTTACCAAAGTTTAAATAACTCATCCTGTGCTGTGATACCCCTCGGGCCTATCCTTGGAAAACCTTTGCTGCGCTTGGCTTTACGACGTTTCATCGTATCTACGATCGATAATTAATAAATGAATCGATTGTTTATCCAATGTGCAGACAGGTCATTGTGATTACTTCAGGTGAGTTGGAAGAGGGTTCTTGTAGGGAGACAGAACAATGAAAAATTGTGGTTTTGTGTGGCTCGGTGTGTGGAAGGATGGGGGATACAGTGGAAATGTTTACAATGAAATAAAAAGGCCTGAGAGGGCAATTTGTCACATCCAAATGATCATGGCCGGTAGGTTGAAAACAAGACACCAATGGCAGCGTTCTTCGCTCATCACGAGACAACAAATTGCGTCCAAATTAGTCTTTCCGCCGAAAAGAATAACCTTCAAGTGACGATCGTCATTTTCAGCGGCGGTGAAAGCTTTATACGCCACCAACACGAGAGTCATCGGTGGTTGCATTGGCTGCAATTCCATGACCAGGACGCGAAGGGTTCCCACCGGTGTACGAGCCACGACAGTATTTACCATTTTGGTTCAGGCACGGCTGAGGTCATGCAAAACTCCAATTGGGAAACACTGGCGCCGAGACCAATGTTTTTATTATTCCGTATGCAGCCTCTGGCTGCTAGTTGCATCATTTTTCTGGAAGCATGGTTGTGCCACTGATGCAGTGCCCCTGTTACCAGTAAGTTGATACTTATTTTGCTGACCTCAGGAGGATGACAGGCTGAGTCAACCACACCTGGTGCTCATTCAACAGTAAACAGGGGCTCAAATCCAAGACCCTAAGATCTCAAGCCAGCCACCTTAACCGTTAAGCCAACACCAGGCTTGAGACATACGTGCGATGTCACGATGTAAGGATAACATTGAGATGAGACCGCTCAACGATGTGTCGTAGCATAAATTAAAGATAGAATGCTCTGGGAATATAGCTCCAGTATTACTCCAACCTTACTGTTGTGAATTTATTCATAAAATCAGTGCAAAAAGGAGAGAGAGACAGAGAGACAGAGAGACAGAGAGACAGAGAGACAGAGAGACAGAGAGACAGAGAGACAGAGAGACAGAGAGAGAGAGAGAGACAGACAGACAGACAGACAGAAATGCAATGTGTCACCTTGAAAAAAACATACAGATGACAATGAGCAATGGAGGCGATTGATTATGTAGAGGACAAAGATCGACACCAAGTTAAATAAAGAGAAAATGGGGTTTCACCTCTTGCGTACATCATTCGGTGCATGGAAGGGATGTTCATTTTTAACCCGTGGACATTCATTACACCATCCTCTCTCATATCTTTGTCCTACAGGACAACAGCTTGGTATTAGTGGATTTAAAATCTTCTCAAAGGTACGTCTATATCATCATATTCTTCCACCACTCCACACTCCCTCATTTGTACATCATAATTAGATGGCTTCCCACATGTACAAAAAGCATCAGGTTTGAGAAAGAAAAAAATATATATATATATATATATATATATATATATATATATATATATATATATATATATATATATATATATATATATATATATATATATATATATATATATATATATATATATATATATATATATATTATTCAACAGTTATAAAAAGAGAAACATTTCAAATCATACACTTGTCCCAAACATTCAGTAATCCAGGGCAATGGCAAACGATAGCCTAAAGGCAGCACCGAACTTTTGAAGTCCACAAGCGAGTGCTATCAGCTGGAACAGCCAACTTAACCTCACACCTCAAGGACAACACGCAAATAGAAAGGCAAAGCCGTGCCGATGAAACAAGAGATTCACAATTTGTAATCAGATTTTGAAAGTTGTCTTGATTGGGTTCGATTCCCGTTGCTCACTCAGCATTATCTTCGGCGGTGTAAGGTACAAGACTTGTAAGAATAAAAGCATGCTCATAATCGTACCAAATATCATTCGGCGTATGTGTGTGTACGAGTTTGTTTGACTTGTATGCACTTCTAAACCGCTGGGCGGAACAAGTTAAAACTTGGTGGTTGTAATTTAATAGTCGTGGAGGTTTGGAGGGTATGGGGGGAGGGGCTGCAAAGGGAGATGGGATGGGGGGAAAAAGATGATGCAATTTCTCTATGTAAATGTGAATCTTACAGCGCCGCTCCTGATGGGAGTGTATTACAAATCCCAGCGGTTTACAGTATTAAAACAGTAAAATATCTCTGTTTGGAAACCTGAGAGAATCAAAAACTGGTTGGCCAATTTACATTCGTGCTGTGTATTTTATGCACTCCTAAACCGCTGGACAAAACAAGTTCAAAAATGTTGGTTGTACTCTGAGTGTGTTTCGAACATTCCACTAATTTGGGATGGCCACCTCCAACTTGGATTTTTAAAAACTTTTTTTGAAAGTGGGTGAATTATCATAAGTGGATGAAGTGCTGCACCGTCATACCTGCTCATGCACTAATGCACTGCTGGACAAAGTAACTGAAAACTAGATGGTATCGCTAAAAAAAATTAAACTCTCGGAAGCTGCACAACACAAAGTAAAGTGCCCCAATCCCTTTATGCTGATGTTCGCTTAATTGTTCGGGTGGTTTGCTTGGGATCCTAGGATCCTGAGTTCAAATCCCACTCGGCTGTTGAATTAATACCAGGTGGGGTTGATTCTGCCTGTCATCCTTCCGATGTTGGCAAAATGAGTACCAGCTTGCTGGTATCCTGTGGCAGAGTGGCAACCCGTCCAGGATTGTATACAATTGCCAAGGAGACTGCTTAGGCAGCACCAATGCTCTGCACAGAGGATGATCCCAATGGATGGATGGAATCCCCTCGCTGCTCCCGTAGGAGCGGATATTTATAGCCCATCATTAATTTAACCTGAAGACGTGTAGCAAGTCTCGCTGAAAGCTTGCGGATTTGGTCCATTTACGATCTGCCATGTGTTTTGCTGAGCCACACTCAAACAGCGAATCTGAAACCTCAGGACCTTTAAAACTGGTTGGTGGTGGAATCACTGCCAGAAGCGGAGCTGTGCTGCTGATGCAGTTCCCCTTGTAGGTTAGAGCAGGAACTTGTAATTTTTTTTGAGAGTGCCGGCAAAAGCTCGCCCACTCTTCACGAAGGACACCGTGGGATCTTTAACGTCTGCAAGCTTAACGCTGTATTAAATATCACCACACTTAAATATGAAATCACATGATCGAGATTCGGGGGGGGGGGTGATGGGAGAACCCATATGTGATTATTCTCATCGGATATGACGGGTAAAATAACGACAAGACCAGTTTTGTTTCAATGCGGGACTTCAAAAGCTCATCTATGCAGAGCATTGCAATCAATTGTTAATCAAGGTGTGCCACTTACCGCAACGCTGTTGGTGCAGAGCCTGCACTGGCAGGTAAAGTGGTACTGGTGCATAAGTCGCTTTTGCCTGTCACAGCTCCCTGCCAAGGTGTCGATGTAGCTTATGAGGAGCTGCGTGGGAAGAGGGAAAATGAAGGGAGAACAATCAACTCTTTCAACATTGAATCAGGAAAGACGATAGAGAAAGACACAACACTTTTTTTTACGATGATGAATGTACCTCTTCTCCTTGCTGTACATCTTTCACCGTCCGCAAATGGAGGTTTATTCCGTCGAACACCGTCACACAATTGGGCTCACAGCTGTGATTCAGCAACGACAGGCTGCCAATGGTAAAAGGGGTCATGACCACGTGACTGTCAAGCACTCAACTTACAGAGGGCACCAAACCACTTTAATCCAAAGTGAAGTAACTACTGCACAGATAGTTTAGGCCATCAGTATCAACTTATTTTTTCTTTTCTTTTTTGTACACAGAGTAGAGGCTCGTGGAATAGCGAGCTCGATCTTCATGTTTCCATTGTTACATGGAGCGTTCAAAATGTCCTACATACATGATTACTCATTCGTTTTTTGTTGATACTTGAGATCTAAAAAAAACACCGTTTTCATTCGTTCCTTTCACAAGCACGTGACCGGAAACGGTTTCCCTGAAAGAACAACTGCCCCGTGCTGGGGCCTGCAGACGTTTATTCGAGGAAGTGGATGAAACATTAGCCCGAGACTGGGTCTGCTCCCACAAAATGGCGGAGTCGATGTTTGTATTAATAACGGTTTTGATGTGTATAGATGCACGTTATTCATACTTACAACCATAAACCATGGGCTGGCAGGATAGCCTAAACATACGCACACTCGCCTCAGAGTTGTTTAGCTTGGGTTTGAATACAGACCCAGCTATAAACTGTCATCCCGGTGTCTGGCAGGCAGGACGATTCATCAATGTGTGTGCCGTCCTTCGGAATGACGTTAAACTGGATGTCCCGTCTAACCGGCATTAAGTGGTGGACGTTAAAGATCCCACAATGTCCTTCTGGAAGGGTGGGCGAGTTGGTGCAGCACCGTGGAAAAAAATTCCAGCTCTAACCTACAGGGGGCACTGAATCAGCGGCTCGGTTGCATTCGCAGCAATTGATGCCACCCACAGTCATGTGCTGCATACGAAAGAATTAAACAGCATGAAATAGCAAATTTCAGTTCACTGTTGGAGAAAGACAAATCTCATCTCGTATCAAAGGATGTTCGGTGTACTCGCCGCTCTTGCCAAGTGCGTACAAGCGATATCAGCCATGAGGATCAAACCCATAACAGCCAGAGAAAGAACCAAGTCTCAGACACTCGACCGAAAAGCTCACTCCGTATACATAGGAAAATAAACTTACAGTATATAGATAGAGATATATATATATATATATATATATATATATATATATATATATATATATATATATATATATATATATATATATATATATATATATATATATATATATATAAACATGTTTGCTTGGCTTTTCTCTTTGTATAAATAGTCCTATTTCAAGGGTTACTCGCCAGGTGCATCTTGTGCTTTCGCTTCTCACCTGGGGTAAATCCCAACTCCTATGTCCTCCAAGTCATTGTTGGTGATCGTAAAGCTGTTGCAGTGAATCTGCGACGACATAATGCATCCTCAATACTGAAAGTCCCAAGATGGTTTTGTCACAGTGTGACATTGATACGATGTATTGCATCGATTCGTCGATCAACTTTCCTTCTCCATACCTTGCCAAAAAGCTCCAGGATGGTGAGTCCCATGGGAAGGCTTGGACAGGACTTTGCTTCCCCTCGAAGGAATGTTCGAAGGAGTACAGCATTTCTGTCGAAAGCTTCCATCATGTTTTTATTGGCCTTCGTGGAATCTAGGTGACAAATTGATGTAAGAACGCACTCCCTGATCGCCTTTCACAAACCGAGCAATGACACTCAGACACACACACACACACACACACACACACACACACACACACACACACACACACACACACACACACACACACACACACACACACACACACACACACACACACACACACACACACACACACACACACACACACACACACACGCACGCTTACTGTGAGCAAAGTTGAGTAAACAACCAATGAAGGATCAAACTCATCAAGCAGTTTTGCGAAACACGCACAGCTATTGTGCCGAAGACCTCAAGGGAAGCATAATGATCAGTTACACATCACTCTCATATCGATTGTGAGATGTCGGGATGGCCTAGAGACATGCGTAGTCGTCTCTGAATGGTCTAGCCTGGGATTAAATCTAGGCCTCGTCATGAACTGTCATCCCATTGCTTGGCAGGCAGGGAGATTCATCAATGTGTAAGGCCCTCGGATGGACGTTAAACTGGCCATCGCGTCCGTCGGCATTATTGGTGGATGTTAAAGATCCCACTCCGTTCCTTCGCAAAGAGTCGGCGAGTTCAAGGTATGTTCGCTTGAACCGGTACTTTGAACAAATTCAAAATTCCTGCCCTAACCTACGAGGGGGCACTGCATCAGCGGCACGGCTGCTCCTCTGCAAGAACGTTTGTTAACCCGCTGCCAAGTACTCATACAAATGTTGACTACGCATCGATCGTGCAATTTCAAGACGGGGGGGGGGGCAAAAATACTTACGGGACGTCAACTCAAGCATCGAGTACAGCTCTTCTGATGCGTCTGGTTTTCCTTTGAGCTTTTCCTGTGATAAAAGGCATAAGACGTCATCAAATTGCATCCGATTACGGAATTAAATTCCCTTTTGAACTCAAAGTTCAGTGTGTTCCGTTATACTTCCACACATTGGGGCATCAGGAAGAAGCAGAATGCGACGCTCACCAGCTTCAAGATGACGTTGGCCGTCAAACGCACCGCATCTTCAGGAAACTTGGCAGAAACACGAAGGAGGGGACATTCCCTTTTGTGGATTGCCCAGTGGGAACGCTGCAGGAACATGGAGAACGTCACGTCGTGGGGGGCGGGGGGGGGGGTATCTCGGCTACATTGTCAGCATGAACACTCAATTCACCGAGGCAGTGATAAGAACGAAGTCTTACATTCTACAAGGTACGCAAGTGTGAAAAAGCAAAAGTTGATCCCGATTAAACCGAGAGAGGCACACCTGGCATGAGCTATCACAGTAGAAAGCACATTTGCACTTGGAACAGCGCAGTAATCCCTCATCTTTCCTGAATAACGACAAATGGAAACAATAATGTTACCGGAAAGGTGAAGCAGGTGAGACATTAACATCAGACTCGGTGGTGTAACGGATGGAGCGTCCACTCCGAGTCTGGGAGGTCGATGGTTCGAACACTGGCCAAGCCATTATTGGTTCGCGGGCGCCAGCAGTGACCACTATTTTTGTTGTGTCTGTGTGTCTGTGTGTCTGTCTGTTTGTGACTCTCTCCAGAGCATAGCTCCGTAATGTTTGATGCGATCTTGATGAAACTTGGACACAAGCTTGATATCATGGTCTCGTTGTGTCTTTTTGTACGAGGGGCGTCCCACGCCCCTTGTGGGCGGAGCCACGCCCACTTGAACTTTTTATTTATTTATTTTTATTTTTTTTCTCGCAATTTCATTTCCCAGAAGCTGTGCGTATTGTCCATAAGTACAACATATAAAAAAAATCTGATTTAATTTGGTCAATTTTGACGGAAGAGATAGGTTTTTTTACAGTAGGGCTTCCTCAATAATGCCCGTGAACCATCGTCGCCTCCCGGCTCGTTGTATTATTTTATTTTCGTAATGGAAATTGCCCAAAGAACTTCGTTAAAGTGCTTAAGCCACTTGGCGAGCCCTCTACAAGCCCATTGGTAATGGAACATTCCTGGAATTTGGAAAACGTTCACACAAAACCGAATTCAAAAAAAGTCACATGACATCAGTCTTCTTCTTCTTCTTCCTCCTCCTCCTCCTCCTCCTCCTTCACGCCGATTCTCTCAGAAATGCCACAATTGCATTTTGTAGTTCTGCATCACAACAGATTTTATCGAGTGGGGTTTTGATTACCTTGATAATCTTTTAATACGACAAATTAATATTCCATCATTTTTGTTTGCAAACAGACGAACGATGAAATGCCAACAAAATAGGTGACGAACGTTATCTATATATAATTCCAGCAGTGTGTGTGTGTGTGTGTGTGTGTGTGTGTGTGTGTGTGTGTGTGTGTGTGTGTGTGTGTGTGTGTGTGTGTGTGTGTGTGTGTGTGTGTGTCTGTCTGTCTGCAACCACTGGTCCGATCTGATTGAAACTTGCCAGGAATATTGCCGGGGACCCGCGGATGTGCCTTTTCGAGGTTTGATATTAAATCGGATGAGCGGTTCCCAAGTTATGGCCATTTTATTGTTTTTTTCAGTGTTGGAAAGGTGTATATATATATATATATATATATATATATATATATATATATATATATATATATATATATATATATATATATATATATATATATATATATATATATATATATATATATATATATATATATATATATATATATATATATATATATATATATATATATATCACAGCTGAAGTGTCGCTCCACCTTATCACCTTATCATGCCATTTTTTTCCCAAAGATATCTCAGAATAATGATAACAGTATATTAACTAGAGGGGGAGCACTCGGGAGAGTGCAAAACCTCCGCCGCCAATACTGCTGGGTCACTCAAGTGAACCTGATATCTTATTCATTAAATATGATGTCAACAGTGCTGACAGAGTTATAGTTCTTTTCTCCAACATTTTTTTTTGGGGGGGGGGGGGTTGGAAATCACTTAAAACATGTAAAAATGCAAAAAAATAATAATAATAATAATCGAAATTTTGTTGAAAAAAAAGTTGCAAAAATTTTTTTTCTCTCAATTTTTTTTGGGGGGGTTGGAAATCACTTAAAACATGTAGAAATGCAAAAAAAAAATTCCCTCAATTTTTTTTGGGGGGGTAAAAAAAAATTTGGGGGGGGGTAACAATTTTTGGGGGGTTGGAAATCACTTAAAACATGTAAAAATGCAAAAAAAATTTCTCAAACTATTTTTTGGGGGGGTAACATTTTTTTTTGGGGGGGGGGGGTGGAAATCACTTTAAACATGTAGAAATGCAAAAAAAAAAAATTCCCTCAATTTTTTTTGGGGGGGGGGTAAAAAAAAATTTGGGGGGGGGTTGGAAATCACTTAAAACATGTAGAAATGCAAAAAAAACATTTTTTTCTCTAACAAAATTTTTTTGGGGGGAGGGACCAAGTCCAAAATTTAATGGCATGATCCTTGGACCATACCTAGCCCCCCCACCAAGTTTCGTTGAAATCCGTCGAGGAGTTTTTCCGTAATACTGTTCACAAACAAATAAACAAACAGAAAGGGGTGAAAATAGTAACCTCCATCCATCTTTGAAGATGGCGGAGGTTAATAATAATAATAATAATAATAATAATAATAATAATAATAATAGCACAATAATTGGCAGTAATAAAAAGAATAACGTGATACAATGACCAATGTCTGTCAACCAATAACGACCTATATATTGTCTGTCAACCAATAATGTCTGTCAACCAATGACATCACGAATGACGTCACAATTAATGTTTATTTATGATTATTGTTTTTTTTGCACGCTTGACTTTACAATTCTTCTTCTTCTTCTTCATTTAGTATGACGTCACAATCGACGCTGGGGACCTGAGCATGTGCCTTTTCAAGGTTTGATATTGTTCTTCATCCATTTCAGCTGTTTCCCAAGGTTTGAAAGCTGTTTTTTTTTCCCAAGGTTTGAATTAATTGTTCAAATTATTAATTAATCCCAAGGTTTGAATTTTCCCAAGGGAAAGAGCTGTTTCCCAAGGGTTTGAAAGCTGTTTTTTTCCCAAGGTTTAAATTAATTGTTGTGCTTGGTAGACATTTGTGAATACATTTACAGAGAGAGCAGCGAGAGAGGAGGGGCGAGAGAGGAGGGGCGAGAGAGGAGGGGCGAGAGAGGAGAAGCGAGAGAGGAGGGGCGAGAGAGGGGGGGGCGAGAGAGGGGGGGCGAGAGAGGGGGGGGGCGAGAGAGAGGGCCGTCACAATTCTTCTTCTTCTTTTGATGACGTCACAATTGACGCTAGGGACCCGAGTACGTTTCCCAGGTGTTTCGCAAGTTATGGCCATTTATGATACGGTTGGTCCGATCTAATTGAAACAATGCCCCAATCCAGTCATCGTTTACGAGAGCGAAGGAACGAAGCTGCACATACTGGCACGCACCTCCGGGCCGGCACTCGTCGTATTAAATAATCATAATAATGGAGGTACGCATACACCGCCCAGTTGTGCCTGTATTTCGGTGAGACAACAGCTTCGTTTCCGTTTGGTTGCTTCATGCTGACGTTACGATCCACAGATCACGTCAAAATAATATGTTACAAAAGAAAAGTCGTGTTTACAAAAAATATCGAACGGGTTCCATGTACACAACGCTGTACACAACACAATGTACACAACACAATGTACACAACACTGAGTAAAATCACTTCATCCAAAACACCGATGGGGATAAACACGGTCGGTAGGAATTCGAGCGGGAACAGGAGCCTCGGTTGTCGTTACCCGACGCTCACCTCACGAGACACGAGTCACACACGCAGCTCTTGTTCGCCTGGTTCGTGTTGTAGGCGAAAGGCTCCGCGCGGTACACGGCCCGCCCCGCGCTCACCGCGCAGTCGGCTCGGAGACCCAGGCCTTTACCGGGACTCTCGAAACGGCTCACACGGACGTCCATCGATTCGGGGACCCACGCTGTCGCTTCTTCGGGGACTTTCCTCGTCTCACTTCTTTATTCATTCAAAATACTTTATTCCTTCTCTTCGTTCGTTCCTTCGTTCCTACTACTACTACTACTACTACTACTACTACTACTACTACTACTACTACTACTCTTCCTCCTCCTCCTCCTCCTCAGCACTTCGAGGGACTTTCCTCGTCTCACTTCTTTATTCATTCAAAATACTTTATTCCTTCTCTTCGTTCGTTCCTTCGTTCCTCCTCCTCAGCACTTCGAGGGACTTTCCCCGTCTCACTTCTTCCTTCAAAATAATTCGTTCGTTCGTTCGTTCGTTCGTTCGTTCGTTCGTTCGTTCGTTCGTTCGTTCGTTCGTTCGTTCGTTCGTTCGTTCGTTCGTTCGTTCGTTCGTTCGTTCGTTCGTTCGTTCGTTCGTTCGTTCGTTCGTTCGTTCGTTCGTTCGTTCGTTCGTTCGTTCGTTCGTTCGTTCGTTCGTTCGTTCGTTCGTTCGTTCGTTCGTTCGTTCGTTCGTTCGTTCGTTCGTTCGTTCGTTCGTTCGTTCGTCCTCCGACAGGGACTTTCCCTCGTCTCGCTTCATCATATTCTCTTCATTTATCCTTTTCCGTTCCCTTATTATTAACCAGGGATCGAGAAAGTGGTTTTTCCATCGAGCATCGGCTAAAGGTTGTGAAAAAAAACCTCGTTTGTGCGTGAAGATGGAACAATGAAAGAGAACAATCGGAGGATGCAGATCCTCTCCAGGACTTGTTTGGTCTTGGTGAGGCAAATAAATGGAAGGATTTACTCAATGAAAGGTCAACACGGTCGAGTTGGACAATCATGGGGAAAAATATTGGCACCCTTGCACTCTTTTTCAAATAATGTTCCATTTCGTCCAGAAAATTGTTCAAATTGATCAATCTTTTGGTGTCCATGGATGTATTTCTTTGCTCTACAGTGAAACAAAAGAAAAAGAGCTGAAAAAATAATAATAATTACCAAATCTTATCTTATTCCACACAGAAATCCTAAAATGACTCGGACAATATAATTGGCACCTTGTAGAAGTTGTTTGAAATAATTAGATTTCAAGCAGGTGAATCTCCTTTACTTTGGAATTGAACTCACCTGTGGTGAGCTGCAGGCGCCTACAATATAAAAATCACTCAACCAGTGAGGGCCTCGGCTGACATTCCACAACATGGTCAAGGATGGTTGTGGACGCCTATCACTGTATATATTATATATGATAAAATATATCGTTTCATGATTTAAACTAGAGTAATTCGACTGCGCGCAGTCGACGGGTATGCCTCCGCTCTCCCGCACAAACACTTGAGTATTGACATATTTGACCCTTGACCTTTATCATATCTGGCCCAAAATCTAATCAGTTAATTGCACTGTCTTACTTTACCTTTTTACCAAGTTTGATGAAATTCTGTCCAATATTTCTTGAGTTAGGGCATAAACAGTAAAATTTCAGAGTTTGACCTTGACCTTGACCCCATCTGGCCCAAAATCTAATCAGTTAATTGCACTTGTCTTACTTTACCTTTTTACCAAGTTTGATGAAATTCTGTCCAATATTTCTTGAGTTAGGGCGTAAACAGTAAAATTTCAGAGTTTGACCTTGACCTTGACCCCATCTGGCCCAAAATCTAATCAGTTAATTGCACTTGTCTTACTTTACCTTTTTACCAAGTTTGATGAAATTCTGTCCAATATTTCTTGAGTTAGGGCGTAAACAGTAAAATTTCAGAGTTTGACCTTGACCTTGACCCCATCTGGCCCAAAATCTAATCAGTTAATTGCACTTGTCTTACTTTACCTTTTTACCAAGTTTGATGAAATTCTGTCCAATATTTCTTGAGTTAGGGCGTAAACAGTAAAATTTCAGAGTTTGACCTTGACCTTGACCCCATCTGGCCCAAAATCTAATCAGTTAATTGCACTTGTCTTACTTTACCTTTTTACCAAGTTTGATGAAATTCTGTCCAATATTTCTTGAGTTAGGGCGTAAACAGTAAAATTTCAGAGTTTGACCTTGACCTTGACCCCATCTGGCCCAAAATCTAATCAGTTAATTGCACTTGTCTTACTTTACCTTTTTACCAAGTTTGATGAAATTCTGTCCAATATTTCTTGAGTTAGGGCGTAAACAGTAAAATTTCAGAGTTTGACCTTGACCTTGACCCCATCTGGCCCAAAATCTAATCAGTTAATTGCACTTGTCTTACTTTACCTTTTTACCAAGTTTGATGAAATTCTGTCCAATATTTCTTGAGTTAGGGCGTAAACAGTAAAATTTCAGAGTTTGACCTTGACCTTTATCACATCTGGCCCAAAATCTAACCACTTAATTGCCCCATCTAACTTTACCTTTTTACCAAGTTTGATGAAATGCTACAATTTGCTTCTTGAGTTATCGTGCAAACGAAAATCCGGACGGACGGACAACCCAGAAACATAATGCCTCCGGCACCCTTGGTGCGGAGGCATAAAAACATGTGGTGGGGAAAAACGCGGTTTTAGAGTGAGGAGTGAACAAACACACATCACATTCACCTTTTGACGAGACTCTCAGGCATTGCAATGATGATGCAGATCATGCAATTAAACTATCCATACCTGTCACTATCCATAGCCCCTCTATCCCCAATGCTTCTGGGTACATATCCAGAACACATTTAAACCCATCTCCTGTTGCTGCTGCCGCCACTACCTTTCCAGGAACTCTATTCTATGCACCAACTACTCTCTCTGGGTGAAAGACCCTTACTTTACTTCTGTCATAACTCTTCTCTTATTCACTCTGAGGCTATAGCTCCTGGTCCTGTTGCTGTCCTTCATGTTGAAAAACTACTCTGCACTTATTTTTTTCGAAACCCTTCATTATCCTAAACATCTCAATCAAATCCCCTAATAATCGCCTTCTTTATAAAGCATAAAATGCTGTCTCCTCGCTCCTCATAGCTTAGTCGAGCGAGGGTCAGAATTGATCCCACAGCTCGAAGCTGAACTCTCTCTTTGGCAACTATGTCCTTTCTTAAATGTGGTGACCAAAACTGCACACAATATTCTCGATGAGGGTTCAGTCAATCCTGTACAGTGTTAACACTAACTACCTCCTTTAGTTTACTGGTGGGCCCGTTGGTCCTCCATTGGACCAAGTTTTCATTGGGCTTCACTACCTTGTAGCATAACTCCCGATGTACTGCTGCAGCATTAGCTTGCCTTTTCACCAAGCCCAGATGAGCTTGGGCC
Organism: Eptatretus burgeri; assembly: GCF_056783735.1. Lineage (NCBI taxonomy): Eukaryota > Metazoa > Chordata > Myxini > Myxiniformes > Myxinidae > Eptatretus > Eptatretus burgeri. The sequence continues at coordinate 15,247,772 of NC_140973.1, forward strand.
TGGGTAGGGAACATACGTTCGTTATTATTGCCAAATAATACTACTATTATTATTGTTGTTAATATTATCAGAGGTAATTAATATATGCTTTGTCAAAATGTTATCATTCTTTTTGTTATTAACCCAACTCCCACGCAGCGGAAGACAGGGTTTTGCGATCACTGCTGTGTGTCTGTCCGAGCCGTAATTTTATTTTTTTAAACATTTGAGCTTTTATCATCAAATTTTCAACAAAGCTTTATTATGAGAATATGAGGAAGCCTGGTGTTGGCTCAGTGGTTAGGGTGGTGGCGTGGGATCCTAGGGTCCTGAGTTCAAGCCCCGTCGGCTGCTGAATTAATACACCAGGGGGTTGACTCAGCCCGTCATCCTTCCAAGGTCGGCGAAATGAGTACCAGTTCCAGTGTGTGTACTGGTAGAGGGGCACTGCATCAGCGACACAGTTGTGCTTCAAGAAATGATAGCTACCCCGGCAGCTAAGCTGCCATACAACAACCACCATGAGAATATGGAGAAGACAAATTAATGATTTTGTTAAAATATTCTTCATGATTGGCATTGTTATTCTTCGATCATTTTTTTGGCCTTTTTTTGTTCTATTATTTTGTTTAATATTCCTTTTTTCTCAGCAACCACTTGTCTGATACAAAATTTTCAGCATAGGAGAACCCCCCCCCCTCCAATGGAGAATATTGTAATTATAATTGTGATGTCATAGGTCACGTGGTATGACCAAGATCGCCATCCAATTTATTCAAAATCATCTTGGATTAAATGCAAAATAATTAAAAATTAGATCTCTGAAACCGCTGATCAGAAAAATTTGAAAATTGGCACATCTCATTCTACTCCCAATGGGGAATACAGGTATGTAAGGATGACATCATCAGTTAAGTGGTAGACCAGCCATAAATATTGTAATTTAAATCCTAGTTTATACCTGGTGTTGGCTTAATGGTTAGGGTGCCGGGCTTTGGATCCCAGGGTCCTGAGTTCAAATCCCGCTCTGCTGTTGAATTAATACCAGGTGGGGTTAACTGGACCTGTCATCCTTCCGAGGTCAGCAAAATGAGGACCAGCATGCTGGTATACCGTGTGGGAGTGGCGACCCGTCCAGGATTGTGCCCAATAGGCAAGGAGACTGATTAGGCAGCACCAACACTTTGCACAGAGTGTGGTCCCAATCTCCTCTCTCTCTCCTCTCCTAGTTTACCATCGAGATTCAGTGTGTACTAGTACGGGCCCGTAGGTGAGTGCCAGTATGTGCAGTCAGTCTCAGAGTCTCTCAGTCTCTCTCTCTCTCTCTCAGTCTCTCTCTCTCTCTCTCTCTCTCTCTCTCTCTCTCTCTCTCTCAGTCTCTCTCTCTCAGTCTCTCTCTCTCTCTCAGTCTCTCTCTCTCAGTCTCTCTCTCTCAGTCTCTCTCTCTCAGTCTCTCTCTCTCTCTCTCTCTCTCTCTCTCTCTCTCTCTCTCTCTCTCTCTCTCTCTCTCTCTCTCTCTCTCTCTCTCTCTCTCTCTCTCTCTCTCTGTCTCTCTCTCTCTCTTTCTATCTCTCTCTCTGTCTCTCTCTCTCTCTGTCTCTCTCTCTCTCTCTCTCAGTCTCTCTCTCTCTCTCTCTCAGTCTCTCTCTCTCTCTCTCACTCTCTCTCTCTCAGTCTCTCTCTCTCTCTCTCTCTCTCTCTCTCTCTCTCTCTCTCTCTCAGTCTCTCTCTCTCTCTCAGTCTCTCTCTCAGTCTCTCTCTCTCTCAGTCTCTCTCTCTCTCTCTCAGTCTCTCTCTCTCAGTCTCTCTCTCTCTCTCTCTCAGTCTCTCTCTCTCTCTCAGTCTCTCTCTCTCAGTCTCTCTCTCTCTCTCTCTCTCTCTCTCTCTCTCTCTCTCTCTCTCTCTCTCTCTCTCTCTCTCACCTCGAAAAGGCACATCCGCGGGTCCCCAGCAATATTCCTGGCAAGTTTCAATCGTGCAAAATAAATAATAAAAAATAAATAAATAAACATTGTGATGTCATTCGTGACGTCATAGCACCGTGCCTTGTCATTGGTCGACAGAGAAATGGCCGTAACTTGGGAACCACTCGTCCGATCGACAGCAAACCTCGAAAAGGCACATCTGCGGGTCCCCGGCAATATTCCTGGCAAGTTTCAATGAGATCGGACCAGTGGTCATCGAGAAACGGTGGTCGCAGACAGACAGACAGACAGACAGACACACAGAGATTGCTGGAATTATAGATAGATGTCCAGGCCGTAGCATTTTTTACCAATTGAGCTTTTGTTGTCAAATGTTCAACAAACCTTTATTATGAGATTGTGGAGAATACAAATTAATAGCGAAGGTAGTGAGCTTCATACTTAACGCGTGCACATGAGAGAATAGGAAACAACGACAACAACAACAACAACACAATAGCCTAGCAATTTGGAATCCGTGTCGTTGGCTATGACCCTTTTGCTTCCGGTTTTTGTCATGGGGAATGATGCATGCCGGGAGATAAAGGCATTGTCGGAGACATGAAAGACCCAAATATCAGACATGGTGTATATTTCCTCCACTGATTTTAATAAAGATATCTCCCGCATCATCAAAAAATAATTTTTTATCGTGATTTACGTTATTTGATCGCTGATCCCGAATCCAGGCCGAAGTCACCGGAAATTGCGTTTACAGTTGTGAACAAGTTATAGGTAAAGTCAGAAGCGAATGTAAGAAGAATACTGCGTTCAAACTAGAATTAATTTTTTTAGAGGAGATCCTGTTCTAGGCGGTTTAGTTGTTGTTTTGAAGGTAATGTTGAGGTATAATGTTGAGGTAATATTTATTTTTTTTAGATGAGATCCTGTTCTTGGCGGTGTAGTTGTTGTTGTGAAGGTAATGTTGAGGTATAACGTTGAGGTAATATTTATTTTTTTTAGAGGAGATCCTGTTCTAGGCAATGTAGTTGTTGTTGTGAAGGTAATGTTGAGGTATAATGTTGAGGTAATATTTTTTTTTTTAGATGAGATCCTGTTGTTAGTGGTGTAGTTGTTGTTGTGAAGGTAATGTTCAGGTAATATTTGTTTTTTTCAGATGAGATCCTGTTCTCGGCGGTGTAGTTGTTGTGAAGGTAATGTTGAGGTAACATTTATTTTTTCAGATGAGATCCTGTTCTAGGTGGTGTAGTTGTTGTTGTGAAGGTAATGTTGAGGTAACATTTATTTTTTTCAGATGAGATCCTGTTCTAGGCGGTGTAGTTGTTGTTGTGAAGGTAATGTTGAGGTAATATTAATTTTTTTTAGATGAGATCCTGTTCTTGGCGGTGTAGTTGTTGTTGTGAAGGTAATGTTGAGGTAATATTAATTTTTTTTAGATGACATCCTGTTTTTGGCGGTGTAGTTGTTGTGAAGGTAATGTTGAGGTAATATTAATTTTTTTAGATGAGATCCTGTTCTTGGCGGTGTAGTTGTTGTTGTGAAGGTAATGTTGAGGTAATATTAATTTTTTTAGATGAGATCCTGTTCTAGGCGGTGTAGTTGTTGTTGTGAAGGTAATATTAATTTTTTTAGATGAGATCCTGTTCTAGGTGGTGTAGTTGTTGTTGTGAAGGTAATGTTGAGGTAATATTAATTTTTTTGTTAAAGTCAGAAGCGAATGCAAGAAGAATTCTACGTTTGCTTCATACTTAACGTGTGCACATGAGAGAATAGGAAGAAACAACAAAACAACAACACAATACCCTGGCAATTTTGAATCCGTGTCGTTGGCTATGACCCTTTTGCTTCCGTTTTTTTTTTGTTTCCGGTTTTTGTCATGGGGAATGATGCATGCCGGGAGATAAAGGCATCGTCGGACACATGGAAGACCCAAATAATATCAGACATGGTGTGTATTTCCTCCACTGATTTTAATAAAGATATCTCCCGCATCATCAAAAAATAATTTTTCATTGTGATTTACATTATTTGATCGCTGATCCGGAATTCAAGCCGAAGTAACTGGAAATTGCAGCATCAAATCTAAGAAGAATTCTACGTTCGCTTCTAGGCTTTGCTTATTCCATGTTAAAATATACAATATATTTTTTTTTTTAACTATCGTTTTGTCAAGTTTAGTTTCAGTTCAAAGCAGACGCGGCCAGGCTTTGTATTTTCAGATGCTTTCTAGTTTTGTAATTAGAATGCCATTCCGCAGAAGGACCTCTTAGGCTTCTCTATACACCTTAACATGGCGTTCGTTTAAAACATGGAAATTATTTTGGGTTGTTTGTAATAATTATCCCAATCAACTCAGGAGATCATGATGATCATTTTGATACGTCATACTCCACATCAGAAAGCTTCAGTAGAACTCCACAAAAAACGTGCCACACATGCGCACCTCGTCCATTTATAAATAAATAACTTATCGCACTGCGAATACAACTATAAACCCTAATAGCTTTATCTATAGCTGCCTGGTCATCTGCTTACCGACACCTCCATCCCTCCCTCCCCTCCCCTGCCTATATTACCACCCCCAGATCCTTTTGGCACCAATTATTCCCATATTGTAGCATCAACCATGGAACCGTTTTTGACCCAGGTCTCACAAACCAGATGGCTAGGGCTGACATTCAACTGAAAATTATTTGGAAAGAAATTTGTAATTTGTTCAGGGTATCAGTGATACAATAAAACAACAACTCGCCTACGATTCACGAAAGACACCGGAGGATGTGTAAGGTCCACCATCGACAAGTGCTGGCAGACCGGTCCTCCAGCTTAACAGCTATCCGAGGGACGGCACACACATTTATGGATCGCACTACCATATGAAACACGAGGATGGCAGTTTATAGCTGGGTCGGAATTTAAACCCAGGCTGGACAGCTCAAAGGTGAGTATACATGCTTGTTAAAACATGTTCGAAAGCAAAAAATACTCCGAGGAGAATCGGGATTTTCATACCCAGCCTCTAATATATACAGGAAATACAATAAAAAAAAACTTATTGGTAGTTTTCAGTCGTTATTGCGCTCATTTTTCATCATCGCCCAGAACTAAGCTGTCGGCAGAATGATCGAAACATTCGACACTCGGTCGAAGTACTGCCGGTACTTCAACCTTTTTAGTATGACCATCAAATTTGCGATATGTATTGCGAAACCACCAGATTCAGTTCAAAACATGACATCAATGAGATGAGAGTTGTGCACGTTGTTAACTTGTTACCCTTTATATGTGCCGGTTACATCAGAGCAAGAAGGGTGGTTGAGATAATTGAATAAAATTTCAAAGGCCATAACTACTCTGCCAGCAAGAGCAGTGTGGATTTCTTTTGATATACATATATATATATATATGTTTTTACAAAAGTCCGTTTTTTGTACCAAAAATACAAACAAAACTCAAAGAATGATCGAGAACACACCAGTGGACCGTGTATTGAGGCGTACACACACACCCCACCTGGTTATGCAGTTCGTGCTTTGTTTGCAAAGAAAATACAACGACAAGATTATGCAGAACAAAGCCATGATGCAGAATCTGTATTTTAAAAAGATATAGACATGGTGTTTCCAAAGGCAGTAAACCATGAGAAAGTCCACACAATACACTTGAAAGTACATAGTTATCCAGTTCCGTCAAGTCGTGGCTGACTTCCAGTGACATTGGTGATCAGATTTCTCCAAACATCCCTATCCTGCACTGCTTTCTGATGTTCTGGCAGAAACAACTTGGTTGCAGCCTTTACCCCATCCACCCGGCACATTGTAAGGTCTGCCTGTTCCTCTTCCCTCACCCATACCCAGCATGATGGACTTCTCCATACTTTCCTTTTTTGCATGCATGATGTATCCAAAGAATGACAGTTTCTGTTTAGCATTAGCACTTCTAATGTACATGGTGATCTAATTTCTTCAAGAACTGATTGGTTTGTTTTTCTTGCAGCCTATGGAATTTTTTTATATTCATTTCCAACACGACATTTGAAAACTGTCAATCTTCTTGCTGTTCTCCCCAACGGTAACCATCTATTCATTTCTCCTCCACAATCTTAGAACACAATAAGATTAAACTTTCCACCGTTTCCACGTGATCATCTCCCAATCTGAACACGTCGATCTTCTCAGTTGACAAGATTTTAGTCTTTTTCGGTTTAAATTAAAAAAACAGCTTTTTCACTTTCCTTCTTCACTGTCTGCACCAGTTTCATCAAGTCCTCTTTACTTTCTTCCAACAGAGTGGGATCATCAGCGTACTTCAGGTTGTTGATACATCTTCCTCCAATCCTGGCTCCAGACTCTATGTCATCCAAGTTTCATTTCCTCATGATGTACTCACAATACAGATTGAACAAGTAAGTGGAGAGAATGCATCCCGAGCTGTCTAACCCCTTTTCCAATTCCAAACCATTTTGTCTCTCCGTACTCTTTTCTTACTGTACCTTCTTGCTTGGTGTACAGGCTTCTTATCAGACATAGAAGGTGCTCCAACATCCCCATCTCTCTCAGTATAACCCACATCAATTCATGATCAACACAATCGAAAGCTTTACTATAATCTATAAAACAGATACACCTTCCTTTGATATCCCCTTGCTTTTTCCATGACCAAACTCAAATTTGCAATTTGATCTCTGGTACCTCTTCCTGTTCTGAAACCTGCATGCTAAATGAGTATTTCTCACTTCATGAAGTCTCCTATTCGGTGTTGAACGATCTTCAGTACTGTCTTGCAAGCAAGTGAAATCGAGCAGTTTCAGTTATTTGAACATTCTCTTGCTTCACCTTTCTTTGGAAATGGCATGTAGACGGATTGCTTCCACGTTTTAGGCCGTACAATCCCGCTCCCTATACGTGGACAGATAGCTGTTAAAAATATGATTTCCTCATCTCCAACTGCTTTAAAGAGTTATATTGGAATCTTGTCGGCACTTGGTTCTTTTACACTTGCCAGCTCTTTTGAGGCTGGCAAAACATTCATCAAAATCTATCACTCGGTTTTTGTCAATATTCTTTCTTCATAGGTTGCCATCATATTGCTATCTTGTTTATATAGTTTCAGTATTGTCCTTCCATCTTTCATTCACCTGTCAGATCTCGACCTGTTCTACTCTTATGGACCCTCGTTCTAAACCCAAACTTTCCTGTGATCTATCTGGTCTTAAAAAAAAAAATCCCCCCCCCCTTTCTCAGTTTGACTTATACTTTTGCCACAAGGAGTTCATGATCTGTCCCACATGCAGTCTGTGCCTGTCAGAGTATTGTCAGATTGCACAGCACTTCAACATCTGTTGATTAGAATGTAGTCAATCTGATTTCTTTGTTGTCCATCAGGTGAAGTCCATCTGTGCAGTTCATGTTTGGGTTGTTTGAAGGAGGTGTTTGCAATTATGAGATCATTCTCCACACAGAACTCCAGCATTCACTTCCCTGGCTTGTTTTGGATACCTAGTTCTTGCTTTCCTGTAATCCCTGGTGCTCCTGCTTCTCCATAATAATTAAAACATCTCCTTTTAAGCACCTGTTTTACCAGTTCCTGCAACTTTCCATAAAACTCCTCCACATTTTCTTCATCTGCTGTAGAAGTTAGAGCATATATCTGAATGTTGGTGGTGTTCACCCACCAACGGTGGTAATCATTATAACCTCACTGATATTAACCTACGATTGACTGGATTGCATCCCGGTACCGTCTCTGCCGTAATCTTCTTACAAATCGCTTTCACATGTTTCGTGAACACAAAATAACACTTTGTAATTGCCAGATTTAAACTGCCCCAAACCAATCCATCGAAGTTCACTCATCCCCAAATTTGCAATTCTTGTACTTTACGTCTCTCTTTTTGTTACATCTACCTTTCCCCGATTCATTCACAACATCCAGCATCTAGTGTCTGTCCTGCAAGTCTACTTTAACCTTTAAACGACTTTTATGTCCTAATTCTGACTCGGATTATGAACTTTTTCTATTCTGTATGATGTCACTGGTTGTCAGGAATGTGGAGGTGACACAGGTTTGATGGGCCAAGTGGCCTCTGCTTTGTGTATTCTCGTTCTTGGATTCCATTAACCATTTGTCAAACAATTTATTTGTAGCTGTGATTTTACTGATGGCAAACTTGTGTCCATCAATTGTTCAACAGGTTCTTATCGGTTCCTTTTCAATTACAAATTTGTGTCATATCGGTTCCTCAATTATACATGAGGGTATTTGTCCATCCCATTTCTCATCTCATATCTGACCACTTCACACATCGTTACCAAATTTATTTGGCAATAATTACTTAAACTTTTGCTTATGGCATCTAAATTTACTTCGAACTTTGACCCCATTTGGCCCAGTCAAAAGTCGACTTTTATCAAAACATTCACCATGCTGGATGACATGAAATTCCAGTAGGTTGTGTTTCGATCCCAACCATCACGAGATTGTCATCACCTCCATTTATCTCGTTCCTCACGGGATTGTTGGTTCACCTAACCAATCGCACTCCACGCCATCCCCTGTCCTTGACGGATATATCTGCTGGTAGTCAGTATTTACAATTCTACATCCAAAGAAGAGCAAAACATAAAAACCCTTGCAACTTGCTATCCCATCTTTGATAATTAAATAGATAAATTAGAACAAGGCTGATGGTGCCAATTGACCAGTGGAAGGCATAGAATGAAAGCACCTTTTTCATTTAAGGTTCATTAGTTTCAAAGTAAAAATGTAAAACAAAGTCAAAAGCAAAAAATAAAAAAATGACCGTTTTTACAGCCATTTTTCCCTGCTGTGCAGGGGTTGGCTTTTTTTGAGGCAATGTTTTTATGGCCGGATGCCCTTCCTGATGCCAACCCTGGTCGCTTCTTACGACACACGGGGATATGGTACACCTATTCTTACTGGGGCATACACCGGGACCAGTACACTGGTACTCATTTCGCCGACCTCGGAAGGATGACAGGCTGAGTCAACCCCCTGGTGTTAATTCAGCAGCCAACGGGGCTTGAACTCAGGACCCTGGGATCCCAAGCCGCCACCCTAACCACTAAGCCAACACCAGGCTAAAGTCAAAAGCAAGAATAAAATATTTACCGTAGATATTTCACATCAGCAAAGCGAGCATCATCAATGTTGAAAAGTTTTTGTTTTTTTGATAATTTACATGTCTTTTTGCATGAATGTTTTACTTTGAAGCAAAATATAGATTTTATTTATTTGTTTATTTTCACAACACTTGTATACTCCTAATTCATTATTTTTAATTCTCAATCTTCGAGTACTCTGGCAACAAAATAAAATAATCATAAAGTCAGCTATTATTTTCTTATGGACCATTGCAGAAGAGGGGACAGCACAAGTGACCCTCTGCAATGGTATCAATGTAAGGAAGCAATAGTTAAGATGAGACAAACATATTAAAGACAAAACCAAAATTGGAGTCCAGGTATTTAAAGCTTACATGGCAGTAACAATTTAAAGTTGCATTGACCGACGGCAATTTGGTGAAGATCTAATCTTCATATAATCAGATGTTACATTTCATTGCATTGTTGTTTTTGATGTGATGAATGCTTCACAATACCATTTTCACTCTGCCACTTTATCCTGTGTGTCGATGGACACATCCTCCGTTTGTTCGGTCACCTTATCTGTGCTCAACTCTGACAAGAACATACAGGAGGAAAAAAAATTAGAATGGGACATTAGTAAGCAGTCGTAAAAACCACGATATTTTGCAAGCACAACAATAAGAAAATGGATTATTCTTTTTGACCACAAAATGTTACATTCGTCCTTTTAACTCGTCCAACTCGAAATGATGAAAACAAACTGAAAAATTAATTTTTTTTTTTTAAGAATCATGAGCCATGGCAGAGTAATCAAGTAATACTATCTATTAGAGCCAGTTTGAGCAAACAGGAACTATAAATCGAACCATACAAGGTAAAATCATCTTCATTTTTTTGGCAATGCAAGGCAGTAGGTTGGTCTCACTTCAATTATTTTGACACTTGGGTGCAGGGGGAAGTAATTATATTAATTTTCGGCTACATTGACCAGTCCACAGAACATTTCTGCTGTCGTGAGAATCTCCTGCATATATAATAAGATTCTTCAGAAGACTCAACAAATCAAAGCGCTAGAAGGATGGCCGAGAGGTATGCACACTTGCCTCTAAGCTGCCTAGCCTGAGTTTGAATCCTGACCAAGCTATAAACTGTCATCTTGGGTTTCACAGGCAGGTTGTTTCATCAGTGCGTGTGCCGCCCCTCGGATGGACATTAAATGGGGAGACATCTGCGGGTATTCGTTGGTGGACATTAAAGATCTCACGGTGTTATTTGCAAAGAATAGATGAGCTATTGCCGGCACCCTGAACAAATTACAAATTCCTGCCCTGACTACTTCGTCGAACGTCGGGCCTGGCCTGCCAGTTCTTGAAAGACTTGGGCCAAAACTTCCCCTGTCCAACCCCACAAGAATGTGGGAATAATTGTGCCCATTAAAGAAGAAGAAGAAGAAGAAGAAGAAGAAGAAGAAGAAGAAGAAGGACTCACCAAGGTCACCTTCTTGCGTAACATTGGTTTTGCTCTCCCCCTCATCATCAGCAGGGGGCACTGAGACCTCAAAACCTGGTGAAGCTTCATTTTTCTATTTTAAAAAAGAAAAGCTCCATTAAAAGTTTGTAAAATACTTTTTCCAATGAGTTAGATATCCATCAAAGTAACAAAGCAGTTTAAATTATAGTTGAGAGTATTAAAACAGAGTACCTCCACAGATAAGTTTTCCTGCACTGTAAGATCACCACCAACACCCAATCCCTCTGCTGGTTCAATCAACTCTGCATTCACATTTTCAGCGTTTCCCGCAGAAGGATTTTCATTCGAACAACAGACTTCCTCTGAATCAGCAAGACGAGGCCCTGCTGAGCAATCCTCCTCAACTGGTATGTGCTCTGCCTCTTTGCCTTCAGTGATACAAGGTTTCTTTTCACATACTGTAATGTCTGTTTGCTTTGACACAATATCATCTTCTCCATCCACATTGGCACAGCGAGCCAATAGTGGTGGTTCAGCATCTTTCAAAGCATCATCACTTTGTGAGATGCCATGTTCTTGTTGCGGTAGTAAAGTCGGGTGGGAGGATACTTCATGTAGATTTGATGAGATGTTATGAACCCCCTCCATGGTTTCCTCCATGTTAGCATGGGCCAACACCTCAGGCTGTGGAACATCTAAAGAAGAAATCTCAACTGGGATGGAAGAGGACAAATCATTTTGGGTAATTGCATGTTCCAGTACAAAGGTGTTGCGGTCCCCAGGTGAACTACACCCATCAGGTGCTGCCTCGTGGTGTTCTTCTGCCTTCAAAGTTTGCACATTTGTTGGAGTTTCTTCTTCTACAGGGTTGTCACATTCTGTTTCTGCAGCACCTTCTACATCACGTTCTTCTCTTGGCATCATGGTTTCCAGTGACTGAGAGGCAGCAGAACAATCTGCTGAGTGTGACAGCAAAGTGCTGTTAATAAAAGTTGGTGCATCTGATCTTGGAGGTGATAAGTCATAGGTCTGTGGGGAAACAGAGTCTACCAAATCAGCCCAATCCCCTACAGATTGATAATCATTGCCTGGTGAGATGGAAGATATAAGTGTGGAAGGCTTGACACCAGTATCGAGTTGACTTCGCTCACAACCCTTGATAACAGGATCACGCTCAGGCAGATCCAGGTGTCGCGCTGGTTGACCTCGTAGTGTTCTTTGCTCTTTCGGTCGCATGGCTTTGGTGCTCCGGCCTCGGGGAGGCTTCATCACTGAGACAGGAACTGTCATAGTTGTTTCATCATCGCAGGCAACGGCAGCAGTCACAGCACCACCATCTGAACCTTCTGGTATGTCGTCCCGGCCTCGACCTTGATTGTGAACCGGCCGATCTGCAGGTACTGGTTGCAGCACATCCTGCTGGATGTATAGGTACACTGTATATCTAAGCAAATATATCTTATTCAAATATTACCTTTCATGAAGTCATGTTTACATTGCAGTATAAGAAAGGGGGGAGGGGGGGTCATGGGTTAAAAAAAAATGAATTGGACAAAATTGTTGCACATGTAAATGTATCGGGGAAAGCAATGATTAGGGGGCAGATGGGGAAGAGATGGCTTTATCAATGGAGTTTCAACAACTGACACATTTTATGTAGATTGGGTTAAGAATGTTATGAAGCACCCCCCCCACCCACCCCCAAGTCCTTCCCGACAATACTCATGACTTTTTTTCACATTATTTTTAAACACAAGAAAACAACTCATGGAATATACAGTATGCAGTATTTCAGAGGGATGACAAGATATCTCACTTGCTGTTGTGTAGTATTGTCTGGATTCAATCCTTAAGGCCCGGTCACACCTTGACGTTTTAGCCAACGTATGCCGATTTTTGAATTTTTTTTCTAAAACGCTGGCACACGTTGAATACGTTATGGGTAAGTTTTGATAACATTGAGAGCACGCTGGCATACGTCGTAGTACGTTGCCATACGTCGTAGTACGTTGGCTTTAAACGTTGTACTTTTTGGTTGTCCTCAAATTTTTTCATGCTTGAAATTTCACGACGTATGCCGGCGTATGACTCACACGTTCCGCTACGCTGGCCACAAGTTGTAGGCACGGTCTGCGATCGTTGACAGACATCAACACATGCTACTTGTAAGTTAATCATAAGTTGAGACACGCCGAGGTAATGTTTAGCGTACCCGAAACTTATTTCTAACCTATGATTAACGTGTTGTTGGCACGTTACGTGATCGTTGCCACACATCGACAGACGTTACTTTTAAGTTACTCATAGGCTGAAAGACGTCGGTATAATGGATCGTCCTTGCGTCAGCGTCCACGGCCACGGCCAGGACACTTATGTGCAGCATTCTTCAAACTTTTCTTCGGCATGACGAGGATGTTCACACTTCGATGTCTAGCTTGGCTTTGATTCCAATTGTCAATCGGCAGCATCTATTTAAAATAGTCGAGTTTGAGCGTTTTAACACGTTCAGAAGAAACACTTCAAATTTCCAAACCCCAGCGTCAAAAAAAAACAAAAAAAAAAAAAAAACAAAGGCGAGTGACAGCAATTTAAATCGTTCATTGTAAACAATGAAACTAGCTGAGTGGTACCGTTTAAAAGTCGTTGAGTGTAAAAAAATCCAATTGTTGAGCGCAAGCGTCTACTTTCAATAGTGGAGATGCAGCCATTTAAATCGTTGAGTGGCAGCCTATGAACCTACCCGTGGACACGTGGACGCAAGGACGATCCATCATAACCCACACCCTCCCCCTCACACCCACCTACTACTGCCAACATGAACAAACTACTACGAATACTGATACTGTTACTGATACTGATACTGTTACTGCTGACATGGACATCGACTCAAAAAGGACTCGAAAACACTGTTGGGTTCCCCTTTTATGAGCAGCATTTTTATATACCAATTCCAAAACCGCTGGGAACACGTCTTTATATGGCAGTTGTAACCTACAAACACGTTCATTTATTTTTTTTGTCGACCGGAAGACGTCATTGGAATACGTCTACATACGTCGATGTGTGTTGGGACTACGTAAAGAATTGGTTCAAAGCACGTCAAACATAAGTTAGAAATAAGTTTCGCGTAAAAAAGACATTACCGCGACGTGTTTCGACTTATGAGTAGCTTATAAGTAGCCTTTGTGGACGTGTGTAAGCGTCCACATATCGTGTGTAAAACTTATCCTCATCGCATGCGGAACGTGTGTCATACGCCGAGTACGTCCAAAAATTTTGAACATGTTCAAAATTTCTTGACGTACTCTACTTACTACGACTTATGATAGCGTATTTAGCGTTCTACTCGCGCATACCAAACTTACCCATACCGTATTCGACGTGCCCCAACGTTTTAGACACACTTTTTGTTACGTCGGCATACGCTGGCAAGATCGCCAAGGTGTGACTGCGATTTTGACCCTTCCATTTCTACGGCAGTTATGATTTGAATCGTTGTGCGTCAGCCTTTTAATAGGCTACGTCACGACATCGTCGGCGATGCGTGCAACGCGCTATGCCTGAGTTAGACTATCGTTGGGCATCGGTTGTGTAGGCCAACAACAGGTTCAGCATTCGTTGGTATAAGTTATCTGTAACACAACGAAACGTTCTGTGTCGTTACCAATGCGTTACACATAAGACCAAGTCGCTATGAATACGTCCGAATCTTAAAAAAAAAAAAAAACATCAAAAGTTCAACGTAAGCCAGTGTTTTACATACATTTTAATACGTTGCCATCGCTGGCTAAAACGTCAAGGTGTGACCGGGCCTTTAGTCAGATTAAAAAACTGTTGCTTTGATGTAATGCCAACAAAGAGAAACTGCATTTATCGAGCATACATCCACCAAGGTTAAGAAGCAAAGTCATTAGTTACATCTCTATCTTCACTGTTCAGATTGAAGATCCTATAATATCTTGAGAAAAACAAAACAAAAAACAAAACACAAGTCAGCCATAGTGAGCCGACTCTTCCAATTTGCTTTCAATCTCATCGATTAAATTTCTTGCTTTGGATGAGCTGTGCAAGTTGCACGACTTGCAGTTAGTTGGAATAATGGCACAAGTATAATGAGCCAAAAGTCACCTCTTGTTTCCTTCTACAAATAAGATTTCTATGACCCTGTTATTCAAGTATGACTGCATATCCTCAGCCAACTTCCAACACTGTGCCATCTTGATACATCCAGCCCTTCATGCCAACCTTACAATGGCCCTCCATATATATATATATATATATATATATATATATATATATATATATATATATATATATATATATATATATATTGTTGCGAATTTGGAAGCTTACTGCACTCAGCATTCAGGTCTTTATAGAACAGTTATATCGGTAAGTGTATGTTCATAGATAGAACCCGTCCCTAGTCTAATGGGAATTAAATGTTCGTGCGCTGCAGAGTTATTTTGATAGTCAGGGTTTTATTTTACATTTTTATATCACCAACAACTACAACAACACCTTCGCTCCATCCTGACGCCATAACGCTGGCAGTGGGCGGAGTTCAAGAAGACCTGGCGTCTCTCTTGCCCAATCCGGGGGATGCGAGCGAGGTTGCCGCCGGTCGGCCAATGAGCACAGCCCACGCAGGACAATGTTGCATTCCCTGTTTGAGGGGCGGTCCGCCGTGGCGGCCGCCATGCCCCCCGGTCCAATCAGCAGACTTGGCGCCCCTTTTGGCCAATCACGGAGCAACGAGCGCATTTTGCATGCCAAAACCGTCCAGTGAGCAAGAGCGGGTCCATGGCAGGCGGCTCCTCCCTTTGGAGAGCGGGTGAATAATTTGGCACGATCCGACAGGAGGGATCTGAGTGGAGTTGGTTTTTGGTCGGTCGGATCGCCTGACCTTGTCTGCTGGCGCTCGCTGCTTCGTCCGCGCTCGCGCTGGTTGGCGTCCGCCCTTCATTCTCCATCCCAGGCACTCGGGGTGGCATCGTGGTTGTCCGGTCGAGAGAGAGGAGTTTGGTCCCGTGTGCTTGAGCGCGTATTTGGTCTGGTCTGAGTCTGGCTGCACCCCGCGCATCCGAGGCGTCTCGTCCGGCGCAGTACGACAAGCGATTGGCCAACTCAACACGGGAGGTCACCTCGTCTCGCCTCCTCTGGATTCGGCTGCCCTGGTCTGTCCTTTGGCGACCGGAGCTCCGGGAAGGGGTGGAGGTCCAGCCGCATGCTCGCGGCCAGGTAGCCAACCGTTCTGACTCCCAGCCGAACTATCCTCCTCAGCTGGAGAGCCGAATAAAGACCATTGAGATCCATCTTCTTTTGGGTGTGTGCGTGTGCGTGTCCTTGGGCCCCGTCTGTAAGTAGGAATTGTTAAGTGCTCTTTGCTGTACATTATTTGCATTGCTTAGTCGGTTTAAAGTTGCTCTTTGTGTGTTCCCTCCCTGCCTCTTGTAAATAAATATCCCTATTGTTCAATGTTTCAGCTCGTCCTTGTCCTTTCTTTCATTGGCTCGCCACGGTGAATGTTGGTGGATTAAAAAGGCCGTTGCTGCCGTAGTTGTGCATTTGGACCGACAGGACCTCGGTTACCATCCGCTCGGGTAACGCACGGGTCGAGCATGGTAATGGCTCGTCCCGTTCGAGCTCCGTCGAGGGTGTGAATTCCTCGGTAGCTCGCCACGTGGGCCTCTAGGTATTTTGAAGTTTGGCAAATAACCCTGTCCCACGCGGTTGAATTATTGACGATTCACGGTCCTGCAAGGGACCCGTATCTTCGGAGTTATCGGAAAGGTACGATCTAGCTTCTGGGTTTTCGGTGGAGCCGACTCTACTGCTCCATCTAGCAGTCGTGCTTGCCGCAGATACCCGGCCCACAACAATATATCTGTGACTTCATCTTGGTATCAATCCTCCTCTCCCCATGATCAAACCTAGAAATTTTCCATGCACATTTTTAAGGCATAACACACTGGATGAGACATACCTCTGAAGATGGTGCTGGTGTGTCATCTCGCCATCTCTCATCATGCATGCTTCAATGCAGGAGGTTTAAACGACAGACAGACATTCATAGAGTCAGTAAGGATTCTAGGAGTGCATCACAAACCCACCAGTAAAAACCCAAGGTGTAGCGGTAAGGAGAGGGGCATCGATAATTATGGATGCAGGTACAGCTATCAGGGAGGAGGGAGAGCAGGGGAAAATAATGGTGGACGATGAGAGTAGCAAATACTGTAAGTTTGATGAGTAATTGTTTTATTGCAGTTTTTGGCCCCTGTGGGGGAAAGAGAGATCCTCATGTGGAATAAACCTAGTTATTTTGTAGTAGTGTTTCGATAAGTGTCTGAAGTCTATGTGAGCACAAATGCATTGTGCGTGTATCGATAGCTATACGATAAATGTTCTTTTCAGCTTCTGTACCCTGGTCTGCATTCATTTCCTCCGCACACACAGAGCGTACAACACGCTCCACAATTGCCGGCTCCATGCTTACTGTTCAGCAAACGCCTACTCCCTGCACTCCACAGACCAGTCACACTCCCTGTGCTCCACACAACAGTTACACTTCCCTGAAACCACCTCAAACTAGCTCGTGGCCACCGAATAAAGGATTGCATGACAGGTGGCTACATTTACATTCAATGTACAAATCAAAATTCACTGGTTGCAAAAGTATTCAGCCCCTTCGGTCAGTATTTGGTGGAAGCACCTTTTGCAGCAATGACTGCGATGAGGCTTTTTGGGTAGGTCTCTACCAGCTATGCACAGTGAAATGGTGAAATTTTGCCCATTCTTCACGTGAAAATTGCTCTAGTTCTGCCAAGTTTGATGGGGATCGTCGATGGACTGCAATCTTCACGTCTCACCATCAATGTTCAACTGGGTTCAAGGCAGGACTTTGACTGCGCCACTCAAGAACATATATTTTCTTCTTACTCAGCCACTCCAGTATGACTTTATCTTTGTGCTTCAGATCATTGTTCTGCTGAAATGTGAATCTCCTACCCAGTTTCAGATTCATGGCCGACTGAAGCAGGTTTTCATCGAGGATTCTCTCTACTTTTCACCGTCCATTGTCCCTTCTATCCTGACAAGCTGGTCAACCCCTGATGATGAAAAATCAGCCCCATGCTTGACAGTTGGGGATGGTGTTGGCTGGGTGATGTACAGTGTTAGGCTTGCGCCAGACTTAATGCTTTGAATTTAAACCAAAAAGTTTAATTTTTGTCTCGTCTGACCACAAAACCTTTCTCCACGTGCCTGCAGTATCATTAAGATGCTTTTTCGCAAACTCAATAGGAGCTTTTAGGCGTGTCTTTTTCAGTATTGGCTTCTTTCTTGCCACCTGTCCAGAGGCCGGCTTTATGAAGGGAACGGGATCTTGTTGATTGATGAACACTGACCCCCATCTTGGACATCGAGCCTTGCAGATCTTTCAGTCATTGTATTTACAGTGACATCCCAAACCAGTTTCCTGCTTGCTCGGCTGCTGAGTTTGGATGGGTGACCTGATCTGGGTCGTCTGGGTGGTAGGATACATCTTCCACTTCTTAATCATGGACTTCTCCGTACTCAAACGGATAATGAAATCTTCTTATAACCCTCTCCTGAACGATGTTTCTCCACCACTTTATGTCTGACTTCTTTGGAAAGCTCCTTGTTCTTCCTGTTTGCCTTGTTGGTTGACAAAGTGAGTTACTTACGTAAGGAGTTTTAAGGTGCAAGTGGGGGAGGTTATTTTTTAAGTTGAACAACTGATTACATACAGGTGAAACCGATTACACTTATTTTGCAACTTTTTAAACAAATAATTTGCTACTGAAGTGATTTTGGGATAATTAGACAAAGAGTTTGAAGACTTATGCAACTGAGAATCATCTAATTTTCTCTGTTAATCGAACTTGTTCACATTTTATGTGCATTTTTCAACTTTATCACTTTGGAGTAGTTTGTGAAGACTCTATATATCAAGTTTGATTTGAAAGCATCATGAAATAAGCTCAGGTGGCATCAAAATGTGAAAACATTGGAAGGGGGTAAATACTTTTGACTTTTGCAGGCTTGCACAAACCTACGTACAAATATGCATGTATATACAGTATATACATATTAAAAAAAAAAATAAAAAAATAAAAAAAAAAAAGACACCTCCCACACTCCTCTAGCCAAAGAAGCTGCAGAAAGCAACCCAAGAAGGCTTACGCAAGGTAAGCGCTTTTCTGTTTCGAACCCCTTCCCAGGGTTCCTCCACAACAAAAAGATGTTCACACATTGTACATACATGAGAATCCCAATGCTACACACCCCCTCAGCTACTGGACCAGTTTCATGAGGGGGTGTGTAGCATTGTGATTCTCATGTGTAAACATCTTTATAGTTGTGGAGGAACTCTCGGAAGGGTTCGAAACAGCAAAGCGCTTACCTTGTGTAGGCCTATTTGGATTGCTTTATGCAGCTTCTTCAGCGAGAGGAGTGTGGGAGGTGTCAATTATTTATATAATCCTAGCCACCTGGGTTTAGTTGATTAGGTGAGAGCTGTTTGGGTATTCCCTTCATTCACAGATGAGAGATGTGGGTGGACCGATATATATATATATATATATATATATATATATATATATATATATATATATATATATATATATATATATATATATATATATCCATCTATCGGGACCATACTCTGCGCAGAGCATTGGTGCTGCCGAAGCAGTCTCCTTGGCTATTGGGCACAATTCTGGACGGGTCACCACTCCGACACAGGATACCAACATACTGGCACTCATTTTGCCGACCTCGGAAGGATGACAGGCAGAGCAACCTCACCTGGTATTAATTAAGCATCTGAGTGGGATTTGAACTCAGGATTCTAGGGATCCCAGGCCCACCACCTTAACCATCAAGTCAACACAAGGCACATATATATGTAGTTAAAATTGGAATGGCTAGCTTAAAATAGTACAATGAAAAAGAGAGAAAAGCATTTTGATTAAAAAACAAAAACATACCAAACTTGTGATGGTTACTCTTTTATCATCATCAAAAATGCAGGATCATACAATGCCAATTATCAATGCACCGGCTAATGACTGGGGGGCATTCCATTGGGGTTATTGGAAGAAAAAAAAAAAACCCAAAAACATTTGCTCCAACAATGTAGAACATAAATTAGATTACAAACTGCCAGACAGAATAAAAACAATGACCTCACACCTTTGAGCAAATGTGAGCTTGGGATAAGATTCAGTGCAATTTACCAAAGTCAAAGCCAAAGTACTACTAAACTGCAGGTTCATGTTCCGATTCGTGTTCAAAATATAACATTCAATTGAAATTAAGTGAGTTCCTCGATCACAGAGCAATGTCTGCAGACAGAGTGAGACAATTCGATTCGCGGGGTAACAACACAGGCTCCTATCTACTGTAAGTGGACGAAGTGTGTGTGAGTGTGTGTGTGCATGCGCGTGCACGTGCGCACGTGTGTGTGTGCGTGCGCTACTTGAGCTTTCTGATGTGGAGTGCGATACAAAATGATCGTCATGACCTCCTGAGTTCATTCAACTAATTAACAGCAAACAACCCGGAAGAATTCCCACGTTTTAAACGCACACCATGTTGAGGCCTAAAGAACAGCTTAATATGTCCTTCCACGGCATGGAAGGAAATTCTAAATACAAAAGAAATAAAACAATGATAACATTGTAACAAAGAATATATTATTTAATATTAATAATGTCAATAAACAAAATAACCGTATAATTTGGCAATAATAATAACGAACGTATAACCTCCAACCGGGCCCAAGCACATCTAGGGTTGGTGAAAGACGAGCTAATGCTACAGCAGTACAGCAGGCAGGTATGCTACAAGGCAGTGAAGACTAATGAGAAATTTGGTCCAACGGACCAACAGGCCCACTAGCATATCAAAATGCCCAGGAAAATGAAAGAAAGCCACCTGTAATCACGATTACGTCCTGCAGGATTTTGGAGCTGTGGGCGACTCATGAAGGCCCCGAGGTTGTGAGGACGTGGGGAACGAGGCTTATCTGTTAGACACGATGGCAAGTGCGGTGTACATCAAGAAAGATCAAGAAAAGGCAGTTGTCAAATGTAAAAAAAAAAACACACAAAACAGAATTAAGTGAATAAACAACATGCAGATGCTCAAAAAATGTTTTTTTAATGACATGTAAAGGAAGCATGCACACAAACAAACAAACAAACAAAAATTCTAACTGAAATGGTTACAATATTAAAACATGCATGGAAGGGAATTGGAACACCCCTTTTGCATTTGTGATTCCTGTACATACTTGCCACGTCTGCATGTCGTTTGTGTATCGTACTCATGGGCAAAGTTTTATGGGTAAATGAGGAGATTTAGCGCAGAGAGCCCACACATCTCCAAGATTTGGTTTTACCTTCTCCTCAACTCCAATTTATGCTCGTCATCATTTCATTATGCCCCATGGTTTTACGTCCCCCCCCTGGGGGCTCAGTAGACTGCTGCAAGGTACATGGACCCGATACCTCCACGGAAAGACACTCGGCCAGGTGAGGCATGCCTCCGCTCAAGCCTTTAAGAGATGACGCTTTAGAGGAGGTTTGAGTGGCTGTACCATCGGTTCGACGGGAGTATCTTTTGCCCATACTCTGCGCACCTCAGTCTCGGTTATGGCTCGGCCTCCAGGATGATGATTGCCACAGTGACAACCGCACCTGGAGCCCTGGACCAGAGGCTTTCAGCAGAGTGGACCCCACAATGGTGCACACACCCAAAGCTGCATAATTTCCCCCCCCCCCCCACCTGAATCAAGTTTCTTTTTCCCCTGTGCTGTTACTTTTCCCTGCCACTCCCCATTACTCTCTGGCTGTAAACAGATACAAGTGAGATGTGGGGTGTTGGGGGGGGGGGAGGGGGTGGGGACACCAACAGCAGTTGAAGGCCAAGATAGAGGCAGACTTAAACAAACAATGGGTGTGAGGAGGATTGAGGGGCAGAAGAGGATGCATGGGGTGAAAAAAATGGATGGAAGGAAACTGAGGAGAGGAAACACTCAGTTTAGAAAATTAGTTATGCAGTAAAGGCTGTGTTATCCGGTAATTTACAAGCCAGCACATTTTACCAACCGGCACCGGAGGGATGTCAACTAAGTCGTTTACACACGACCACACAGCTGACTCACTGATTATCCCATTAAAACAGAAGAAAAAAAAAAAAGAAAACACGCGCGATACAGAGTCGACTCGGCCTCGACTGTGAAAACGAGGCTTTTCTCTCGGCAACCTGTCACAGCTTCGTGGTTCAAGAGCCACGTCCATCCGTTGTAAATCCACACCATCGAAGGTGCAACAAAAATCGACTGGCTTCACAAAACCTCAGGCATTCACTTCCTCGTTTTGAAAACTCAGTGATGTTTCCCCGAGTCAAAATGCAACGTACCAAAAAAAACAAAAACCAGGAACAAATGCATGTCCGAATTGTCGCCACGACGCATCTGGCTCCTCCTAATGACCAATCACAAGGTCGCAAATCTTGGGTCGAACATGTAAAAAGAAGAAGTTCCATTTCCAAAGCATCATGGCTTCTGTTACTCCATCGAGCAGTGCTGGTGGGGAGAGGACGAAGAAGAGGATTGTTCTCACAATCAACTACGAGATTGACATTTGTAGGAGACTGGAGAAGGGAGAGACTAGAAATGCATTGATGTGAGAGTACAACGTCGGATCATCAACCATCTCTGATATCAAGGTCCAGAAGGACAAGTTATTAGAATTTTACACCAAGTCAGAGACAGATAAAGCTGCCAGAATGTCCGACTCTACGCAAGCCAAAGACGGAGTATCTAGAGAAAGTTCTGTACGAATGGTTTGCTTTCAAGTGTTTGGAGGGAACGCCACTCTCAGGACTGATGTTAAGTGAGAAGGCAAATTTCCAGTATGGCGACGCAAGTGACGATAATCCACTTCAAAGTTTGACCGAAGCAGAAATTGAAAAGTGGTGTGAAGTGGACCGAGATGTTGAAGTGGACCGAGATGTTGAAGTGGACCGAGATGTTGAAGTGACCTGTGTTATGACCGTCTCCGAAATCAGACGGTGTTGTTAATCCACAGAAGGAAGTTGAACAACAAGAAGACGACTCAGAAGAACAGACTTTTCAACTGAACATATCACTTGGGCTTATGATGGTAAAGGTTTTGGCTTACATCACCCAGGAAGTGATGCAGCTACACCTCAACAACAAGAACATTTCATAAGGAGGAGGAGGCAAGAAACAATGCAGCAGTCCAACATAAGGAAATGGTTCGATAAAGCCTCTGGAGTTCAACAACATGAGCCCGATGAGTCTGAAAAAGTTGAAGTTCACACTTTTGATCGTCCATCAACTTCAAAAGACTCATTTATGCTCTCTAATACAGGTACGTTATTGTTTTACATAATTCAATGGTAATTACCTCTAAACTATACTGTAATAATGTTATTATTACCTCCACCACCAAAGGTGAAGGAGGTTACGTTTTCACCCCTGTCTGCAGGATATCTCAAAGTTGTGGACGGATCCGGATGAAACTTGGTCGGCAGGTTGGGTGTGTGACCACAGCGAATTGATTTGATTTTGGTGAAGATCTGAATCTGGATACGGATACGAGAATTATTTAATTTTTAGATCCTCGTGGAGGATCTCCAAGTCTTACTCACGTTGTTGTTCTTCATCTTCTTCTTGTGGACTTTTTTGTTTCACAACCTACAGTTTTCATCGAAACTTCCTGAAACTTGGCGTATATATGTAAAAATACCCTGTGCAGACAGTAACCATCTCCGATTTTGAAAATTCCTCCAAAAAAAAAAAGTTATGACGTCAAAATATCTCCGCTAATGGAAATCGCCTAAAAAATTATCTCCGAAACTTGGCAAGTTTTTTGAATTCTGTTTGAGGGAATCGAACGGGGCATTAGCAGAGATGAATTACCACACACATGATGCATCACTATGACGTCATATCAATTTTTATGATGTCATTCCTATTTTTTGACATTTTTTGTTTCACAATCCAGAGTTTTCATCGGATCTTCGTGAAACTTGCCATGTATATGCAGAAAGCCCACGCACAGGCAGTAACCATCTCCGATTTTGGAAATTCTTCCTAGAAAAAAAAAGTTGACGTCATAATATCGCCGCTAATGGAAATCGCCTATACCATTATCTCCGAAACCGGGCAAGCTGTTTGAATTTTGTTTGCGGGAATCAAGCCGGGCATTAGCACAGATAATTTATCGCAAACCTGATACATCACAATGACGTCATATTCGTTTTTATGACGTCATCATTAAACGGACGAGGATCTTTAGCTCATTCGAGCTTGTTAAAGTAATTCTTCATCATTGAGAGATGGGGCGAAAAACAATACATAGCATCATACTTTTCAAAATATTATTGGGCCCGATTATGTTCCACTGGATCAGGCATTGCGAAGCGGGAGGTGTGCACTCGACTGAGTGCCCTGCTCGTTTAATCTATTTTTCACAGGCAAAGTTTCATAAG
Organism: Eptatretus burgeri; assembly: GCF_056783735.1. NCBI lineage: Eukaryota > Metazoa > Chordata > Myxini > Myxiniformes > Myxinidae > Eptatretus > Eptatretus burgeri. Next base: position 15,271,803 of record NC_140973.1, read on the forward strand.
TTGCTCTTTTGTACAATTTTTATGTAAGATTTAGATAACTGGTATATTTAATTAACCGGCAGGGGCAAAGTCCCATGGGTGCCGGATAACACAGCTTTTACTGTACATGTACTTGAATTCACCGTTTTATCATCGAATTGCTTTCATCTGATGAGAAGATGCCATATTTGTTCTGCAGTCTTGGTATCTGACTGTTAGTTTTGAACAACAACGAAGCCCCGCTCACTGCGGTCAATCGGCTTTCGGCTATCTTGGGGGCAGAGCCCCCGGTGTGGGCATCACTTTGTAACGGGTCGTGCTCGAGTTACAAGAAGTTTGAAAACTTGGAGGAATGCACAAAAATAATCGAGGTTGATGGAAACACTGCAGTTGGAGAGCATGATTGGATCTACTCATGGAGAAAATAACACGTGTTGAAACTGCAAAGTACCATGCCAGCCAAACCTGCAAGGCGGAACCTTACGCCAAAGAGCCGCTTTCGGTTTCCTGAGAAAGCAAAAAGGAGATTATTCTGGAAGCAAAAGGCCTCACTCGGTTCTTACTCACCTGTGTGATCCTGCAAATACCAGCTCTGGGAAAAAAATTAAAAAAATAATAAAAAAAAAAGAGCAAGGAAATCACACAAGGACGACTGTCAATGATTGACAAGTTTACACTTACCTTGGTAAACATTTCCATCTGCATTATCAGTTTCAGCTCCACCTGCAGTTTCTCTAAACCTGCCCCGCAGAGAAGGATATGGAAGGGACGTGGAAGAGAAAGCACGAGAAGTAAATAAATTTTTAAAAACAACAAAAACAACGATGCACTCCTTTTCCCTCAAATCTGTACGCGAGTTCAACAAGGACGTGTTGGCAAACCGGAGAAGATAAAACTACACTCAAGCCAAGCTTACATGTTCTCCGACTTGTTGGCGTCCCACTCACGGCGCCACTCGCCCGCCGCATTGCGATGCCTGCTTAGGCGCTCGCGGTCAATAACTTCGCGCTCGTGTTTCCAGCGGGCATATTCAACACGCTCACGTCCCGTCATGGACAACTGCATGTGCATCTCACTGGACATGCCATCGCTACGTGCCCATCCATCCTGAAAAACGACGACATGTCACATCATCGCAAGCATTGTACTCATCTTGAAATGAAACAACTTTGAAGCCTCATAAAAAAATTTTTACGTACAAGTCTTATATGTGAAGTGCAGAGTGTACCACACAAAGGTGCAGGACATTGTTCCGCTGAAATAGTGCTGCACGGCGGCAGTGGCCTCCGTAGCCCCCCTGAGATGTTCGAAAATGTGTGGAGGGAAAACGAGTACCATTGTGACTTGGTCCGCGATACAAATGGTGCACATGTCCATTGTTTACTCCAATGTACCCAAATTATATGTACCCACATACCAAATTAAACGCTCAAGCAGACCAACTCTGAGCTGGGTGAATATTCCTCCGTTTCATGATTCAATAAAAATTTAGAAGGCTTCAAAGTAGTTTCATTTCAATGTGGACACATTGTATATTTGGTTCTTATTTAACAAGAGCTTGCAATACATTAATCATACTAAATATGATTTGGCTTGGTGTGTATTTGCATTCCTAAAGGAGGGTTTTTAGGGGGGGGGGGACAAATTATTTATGCAAATATGTATCGTGTAGCGCTGCTCCTGGTGGTGGAGTGTAGAACAAGTCCCAGTGGTTTACACTATCAGTAAGTTGGTGGACTTACTGATCCGTAGACTTCCAAGTTAGGGATGGCATGGACACTCCAGAAGTTTGATTACAACCACAATGCTCAAAAATTAAAAAATTAAAATAAAAAAATTCAACCAAGATAAAAACTTATCAACCGAAATAGTACCGAGCAGTTGTCAACAGAGAATTTCACGTTCAATGACACCAATCAAACTTTTGGACAACACAGTTTAGAACGACGAAATTGACCGAATCAAAATAGCTTCAAACACAAATCGACTGCATTTTTATAGTGGGAAGGTCCGTGACGACTGAAAATTTTCACAAAACTGGAAAGGACGACACGAAAAGCAAGCAAAACCGTTTCACGACACACAGCAATATGAAGTGAAATTCGGGTGGGCAGGACCGCACCCATCTATCAAGATTGTGGGAGCGGGGCAGAGGTAACACGGGACCAATCGTGCCTAAAATGGCTGTGGGTGATGGCGTAATACGACGTGCAGTACGACAGCAACAACACAAAACCACTTTTAAACACACGTATTGTTAATGGTGGCATACACTATTATGTCGTCCAGCAACCATCGTTGCCGGACGTACGATAATAACGTATACATACAAAACCGAAAAACATGGCTGCTGAAGCCTCGGTCCAGGTGAAGCCTCGGTCGACTCATGGGAGTACGTCTATTGATTACGTATTGTTTTACCGTGAGTTGGGCCGTGAGTACGTCGACCAATTATGGATCATTTAACCGTGACTACGTCTATTATTATGTACCTTTCAGACCCCTATGACGTTTAAACCCTTTAGAATCCTTAGACCCTTTCAGCCCTTCACATTTCATCGGCCGAGACCCCCCCCTTTATATACCACTTCAGACCCCTTTATATACCACTTCAGACCCCTTTATATACCACTT